>NC_059206.1:63910742-63920742 GCF_020615455.1 Coregonus clupeaformis
TATATCAAATATATATGTATATATATATTTTTAAATTTTCATTTCTTGTTATTTTCCCCTAACCCTACCATCCATCCCCTAATTGGAGTAAAGTAATGGACAACAACTCTTAAGCTTCTCCTTCCAGCTTATACATACAGTTGAAGTATGAACAAAAAAAAGTATGCTAACTAACTGTAAGTCGCTCTGGATAAGAGCGTCTGCTAAATGACTCAGCTTTCATTTATTTCATCACATTCCCAGTGGGTCAGAAGTTTACATACACTCAATTAGTATTTGGTAGCATTGGCTTTCAATTGTTCAACTTGGGTCAAACGTTTCGGGTAGCCTTCCACAAGCTTCCCACAGCATGATGCTGCCACCCCCGAGCTTCAAGGATGGGATGGTGTTCTTCGGCTTGCAAGCAACCCCCTTTTTTCTCCAATCATAACGATGGTCATTATGGCCAAACAGTTCTATTTTTGTTTCATCAGACCAGAGGACATTTCTCCAAAATGTACAATCTTTGTCCCCATGTGCAGTTGCAAACCGTAGTCTGGCTTTTTTATGGCGGTTTTGGAGCAGTGGCTTATTCCTTGCTGAGCAGCCTTTCAGGTTATGTCAATATAGGACTCGTTTTACTGTGGATATAGACACTTTTGTACCTGTTTCCTCCAGCATCTTCACAAGGTCCTTTGCTGTTGTTCTGGGATATATTTGCACTTTTTCGCACCAAAGTACGTTCATCTCTAGGAGACAGAACGCGTCTCCTTCGTGAGCGGTATGATGGCTGCATGGTCCCATGGTGTTTATACTTGCTCCCAAGGATGAACCAGACTTGTGGAGGTCTACAATTTTCTTTCTGAGGTCTTGGCTGATTTCTTTTGATTTTCCCATGATGTCAAGCAAAGAGGCACTGAGTTTGAAGGTAGGCCTTGAAATACATCCACAGGTACACCTCCAATTGACTCAAATTATGTCAATTAGCCTATCAGAAGCTTCTAAAGCCATGATAGACCATGATAGACCACCATTTTATTACGTTTGCAATCGCAACAAATAATCTGCTCAGACCCCAACCAAGGAGCATCAAAAGTCGTGCTATAAATTCTCAGACAACACAAAAATTCATTGATGCCCTTCCAGACTCCTTCTGCCTACCCAAGGACGTCAGAGGACAAAAATCAGTTAACCACTTAACTGAGGAACTCAATTTAACCTTGCACAATACCCTAGATGCAGTTGCACCCCTAAAAACGAAAGACATTTGTCATAAGAAACTAGCTCCCTGGTATACAGAAAATACCCGAGCTTTGAAGCAAGCTTCCAGGAAATTGGAACGGAAATGGCGCCACACCAAACTGGAAGTCTTCCGACTAGCTTGGAAAGACAGTACCGTGCAGTACCGAAGAGCCCTCACTGCTGCTCGATCATCCTACTTTTCCAAATTAATCGAGGAAAATAAGAACAATCCAAAATTTCTTTTTGATACTGTTGCAAAGCTAACTAAAAAGCAGCATTCCCCAAGAGAGGATGGTTTTCACTTCAGCAGTGATAAATTCATGAACTTCTTTGAGGAAAAGATCATGACCATTAGAAAGCAAATTACGGACTCCTCTTTGAATCTGCGTATTCCTCCAGGGCTTAGCTGTCCTGGATCTGCACAGCTCTGCGAGGGCCTGGGATCGGGAGAGACACTTAAGTGTTTTAGTACTATATCTCTTGACACAATGATGAAAATAATCATGGCCTCTAAACCTTCAAGCTGCATACTGGATCCTATTCCTACTAAACTGCTGAAGGAGCTGCTTCCCTGTGCTTGGCCCTCCTATGTTGAACATAATAAACAGCTCTCTATCCACCGGATGTGTACCAAACTCACTAAAAGTGGCAGTGATAAAGCCTCTCTTGAAAAAGCCAAACCTTGACCCGGAAAATATAAAAAACTATCGGCCTATATCGAATCTTCCATTCCTCTCAAAAATTTTAGAAAAAGCTGTTGCGCAGCAACTCACTGCCTTTCTGAAGACAAACAATGTATACGAAATGCTTCAGTCTGGTTTTAGACCCCATCATAGCACTGAGACTGCACTTGTGAAGGTGGTAAATGACCTTTTAATGGCGTCAGACCGAGGCTCTGCATCTGTCCTCGTGCTACTAGACCTTAGTGCTGCCTTTGACACCATCGATCACCACATTCTTTTGGAGAGACTGGAAACCCAAATTGGTCTACACGGACAAGTTCTGGCCTGGTTTAGATCCTACCTGTCGGAAAGATATCAGTTTGTCTCTGTGAATGGTCTGTCCTCCGACAAATCAACTGTACATTTCGGTGTTCCTCAAGGTTCCGTTTTAGGACCACTATTGTTTTCACTATATATTTTACCTCTTGGGGATGTTATTCGAAAACATAATGTTAACTTTCACTGCTATGCGGATGACACACAGCTGTACATTTCAATGAAGCATGGTGAAGCCCCAAAATTGCCCTCGCTAGAAGCCTGTGTTTCAGACATAAGGAAGTGGATGGCTGAAAACTTTTTACTTTTAAACTCGGACAAAACAGAGATGCTTGTTCTAGGTCCCAAGAAACAAAGAGATCTTCTGTTAAATCTGACAATTCATCTTGATGGTTGTAAAGTCGTCTCAAATAAAACTGTGAAGGACCTAGGCGTTACTCTTGACCCTGATCTCTCTTTTGACGAACATATCAAGACTGTTTCAAGGACAGCTTTTTTCCATCTACGTAACATTGCAAAAATCAGAAATTTTCTGTCCAAAAATGATGCAGAAAAATTAATCCATGCATTTGTTACTTCTAGGTTAGACTACTGCAATGCTCTATTTTCCGGCTACCGGATAAAGCACTAAATAAACTTCAGTTAGTGCTAAATACGGCTGCTAGAATCCTGACTAGAACCAAGAAATTTGATCATATTACTCCAGTGCTAGCTTCCCTACACTGGCTTCCTGTTAAGGCAAGGGCTGATTTCAAGGTTTTACTGTTAACCTATAAAGCGTTACATGGGCTTGCTCCTACCTATCTTTCCGAGTTGGTCCTGCCGTACATACCAATACGTACGCTACGGTCACAAGACGCAGGCCTCCTAATTGTCCCTAGAATTTCTAAGCAAACAGCGGGAGGCAGGGCTTTCTCCTATAGATCTCCATTTTTATGGAACAGTCTGCCTACCCATGTGAGAGACGCAGACTCGGTCTCAACCTTTAAGTCTTTACTGAAGACTTATCTCTTCAGTAGGTCATATGATTGAGTGTAGTCTGGCCCAGGAGTGTGAAGGTGAACGGAAAGGCTGGAGCAACGAACAGCCCTTGCTGTCTCTGCCGGGCCGGTTCCCCTCTCCACTGGGGTTCTCTGCCTCTAACCCTGTTGCAGGGGCTGAGTCACTGGCCTGCTGGTGCTCTTTCATGCCGTCCCTGGGGGGGGTGCGTCACTTGAGTGGGTTGAGTTACTGACGTGATCTTCCTGTCTGGGTTGGCGCCCTCCCCCCCTTGGTTTGTGCTGTGGTGGAGACCTCTGTGGGCTATACTCGGCCTTGTCTCAGGATTGTAAGTTGGTGGTTGGGGATATCCCTCTAGTGGTGCGGGGGCTGTGCTTTGGCGGAGTGGGTGGGGTTATATCCTTCCTGTTTGGCCCTGTCCGGGGGTTTCTTCGGATGGGGCCACAGTGTCTCCGGACCGCTCCTGTCTCAGCCTCCAGTATTTATGCTGCAGTAGTTTATGTGTCGGGGGGCTGGGGTTAGTTGGTTATACCTGGAGTACTTCTCCTGTCTTATCCAGTGTCCTGTGTGAATTTAAGTATGCTCTCTCTAATTCTCTCGTTCTCTCTTTCTCTCTGAGAACCTGAGCCCTAGGACCATACGTCAGGACTACCGGGCATGATGACACCTTGCTGTCCCCAGTCCGCCTGGCCTTGCTGCTATTCCAGTTTCAACTGTTCTGCCTGCGGCTACGAAACCCCTACCTGTCCCAGACCTGCTGTTTTCAACTCTAAATGATCGGCTATGAAAAGCCAACTGAGAGACCTGAGCCCTAGGACCATACGTCGGGACTACCGGCCGTGGTGACTCCTTGCTGTCCCCAGTCCGCCTGGCCTTGCTGCTATTCCAGTTTAAACTGTTCTGCCTGCGGTTATGGAACCCCCTACCTGTCCCAGACCTGCTGTTTTAAACTCTAATGATCGGCTATGAAAAGCCAACTGAGATTTATTCCTGATTATTATTTGACCATGCTTGTCACTTATGAACATTTTTGAACATCTTGGCATGGTTCTGTTATAATCTCCACCCGGCACAGCCAGAAGAGGACTGGCCACCCCTCATAGCCTGGTTCCTCTCTAGGTTTCTTCCTAGGTTTTGCCTTTCTAGGGAGTTTTTCCTAGCCACCGTGCTTCTACACCTGCATTACTAGCTGTTTGGGGTTTTAGGCTGGGTTTCTGTACAGCACTTCGAGATATTAGCTGATGTAAGAAGGGCTATATAAAATAAAATTGATTGATTGATTGATGACATCATTTTCTGGAATTTTCCAAGCTGTTGAAAGGCACAGTCAACTTAGTGTACAGTGGGGGAAAAAAGTATTTAGTCAGCCACCAATTGTGCAAGTTCTCCCACTTAAAAAGATGAGAGAGGCCTGTAATTTTCATCATAGGTACACGTCAACTATGACAGACAAATGGAGAATTTTTTTTCCAGAAAATCACATTGTAGGATTTTTAATGAATTTATTTGCAAATTATGGTGGAAAATAAGTATTTGGTCACCTACAAACAAGCAAGATTTCTGGCTCTCACAGACCTGTAACTTCTTCTTTAAGAGGCTCCTCTGTCCTCCACTCGTTACCTGTATTAATGGCACCTGTTTGAACTTGTTATCAGTATAAAAGACACCTGTCCACAACCTCAAACAGTCACACTCCAAACTCCACTATGGCCAAGACCAAAGAGCTGTCAAAGGACACCAGAAACAAAATTGTAGACCTGCACCAGGCTGGGAAGACTGAATCTGCAATAGGTAAGCAGCTTGGTTTGACGAAATCAACTGTGGGAGCAATTATTAGGAAATGGAAGACATACAAGACCACTGATAATCTCCCTCGATCTGGGGCTCCACGCAAGATCTCACACCGTGGGGTCAAAATGATCACAAGAACGGTGAGCAAAAATCCCAGAACCACACGGGGGGACCTAGTGAATGACCTGCAGAGAGCTGGGACCAAAGTAACAAAGCCTACCATCAGTAACACACTACGCCGCCAGGGACTCAAATCCTGCAGTGCCAGACGTGTCCCCCTGCTTAAGCCAGTACATGTCCAGGCCCGTCTGAAGTTTGCTAGAGTGCATTTGGATGATCCAGAAGAGGATTGGGAGAATGTCATATGGTCAGATGAAACCAAAATATAACTTTTTGGTAAAAACTCAACTCGTCGTGTTTGGAGGACAAAGAATGCTGAGTTGCATCCAAAGAACACCATACCTACTGTGAAGCATGGGGGTGGAAACATCATGCTTTGGGGCTGTTTTTCTGCAAAGGGACCAGGACGACTGATCCGTGTAAAGGAAAGAATGAATGGGGCCATGTATCGTGAGATTTTGAGTGAAAACCTCCTTCCATCAGCAAGGGCATTGAAGATGAAACGTGGCTGGGTCTTTCAGCATGACAATGATCCCAAACATACCGCCCGGGCAACGAAGGAGTGGCTTCGTAAGAAGCATTTCAAGGTCCTGGAGTGGCCTAGCCAGTCTCCAGATCTCAACCCCATAGAAAATCTTTGGAGGGAGTTGAAAGTCCGTGTTGCCCAGCGACAGCCCCAAAACATCACTGCTCTAGAGGAGATTTGCATGGAGGAATGGGCCAAAATACCAGCAACAGTGTGTGAAAACCTTGTGAAGACTTACAGAATACGTTTGACCTGTGTCATTGCCAACAAAGGGTATATAACAAAGTATTGAGAAACTTTTGTTATTGACCAAATACTTATTTTCCACCATAATTTGCAAATAAATTCATTAAAAATCCTACAATGTGATTTTCTGGATTTTTTTTCTCATTTTGTCTGTCATAGTTGACGTGTACCTATGATGAAAATTACAGGCCTCTCTCATCTTTTTAAGTGGGAGAACTTGCACAATTGGTGGCTGACTAAATACTTTTTTTCCCCACAGTATATAAACTTCTGACCCACTGGAATTGTGATACAGTGAATTATAAGTGAAATAATCTGTCTGTAAACAATTGTTGGAAAAATTACTTGTGTCATGCACAAAGTAGATGTCCTAACCGACTTGCCAAAACTATAGTTTGTTAACAAGAAATTTGTGGAGTGGTTGAAAAACTAGTTTTAATGACGCCAACCTAAGTGTATGTAAACTTCTGACTTCAACTATACTACATACATTTTACAGACACAGTACAGTCGCGGTCAAAAGTTTTGAGAATGACACAAGTATTGGTCTTCACAAAGTTTGCTGCTTCAGTGTTTTTAGATATTTTTGTCAGATGTTACTATGGTATACTGAATTATAATTACAAGCATTCCATAAGTGTCAAAGGCTTTTATTGACAATTACATTAAGTTTATGCAAAGAGTCAATATTTGCAGTGTTGACCCTTCTTTTTCAAGACCTCTGCAATCCGCCCTGGCATGCTGTCAATTAACTTCTGGGCCACATCTTGACTGATGGCAGCCTATTCTTGCATAATCAATGCTTGGAGTTTGTCAGAATTTGTGGGGTTTTGTTTGTCCACCTGCCTCTTGAGGATTGACCACAAGTTCTCAATGGGATTAAGGTCTGGGGAGTTTCCTGGCCATGGACCCAACATTTCGATGTGTTGTTCCCCGAGCCACTTAGTTATCACTTTTGCCTTATGGCAAGGTGCTCCATCATGCTGGAAAAGGCATTGGTCGTCACCAAACTGTTCTTGGATGGTTGGGAGAAGTTGCTCTCGGAGGATGTGTTGGTACCATTCTTTATTCATGGCTGTGTTCTTAGGCAAAATTGTGAGTGAGCCCACTCCCTTGGCTGAGAAGCAACCCCACACATGAATGGTCTCAGGATGCTTTACTGTTGGCATGACACAGGACTGATGGTAGCGCTCACCTTGTCTTCTCCGGACAAGCTTTTTTCCGGATGCCCCAAACAATCAGAAAGGGCATTCATCAGAGAAAATGACTTTACCCCAGTCCTCAGCAGTCCAATCCCTGTACCTTTTGCAGAATAGCAGTCTGTCCCTGATGTTTTTCCTGGAGAGAAGTGGCTTCCTCGCTGCTCTTCTTGACACCAGGCCATCCTCCAAAAGTTTTTGTCTCACTGTGCGTGCAGATGCACTCACACCTGCCTGCTGCCATTCCTGAGAAAGCTCTGCACTGGTGGTGCCCCGATCCCGCAGCTGAATCAACTTTAGGAGACGGTCCTGGCGCTTGCTAGACTTTCTTGGGCGCCCTGAAGCCTTCTTCACAACAATTGAACCGCTCTCCTTGAAGTTCTTGATGATCCGATAAATGGTTGATTTAGGTGCAATCTTACTAGCAGCAATATCCTTGCCTGTGAAGCCCTTTTTGTGCAAAGCAATGATGACGGCACGTGTTTCCTTGCAAGTAACCATGGTTAATCACCCAGTAGTGCTATTTGCAGAGTTAGCTCCAGGCAAATGTTGCAATTCTTCAGCCATTCCTGAACTTGCGACCTTTAGCAAAGAGCACTTTCTCAAGCAAGAATTTTGCTAGGACTGTCTGGAAGTGGTCTGAGTGGGGAGGGGAAAACTGAAAACTAGCTGTTATTGGCAGAAGTGTTTGGATCTCTTCATTGTTGGTCTACTAACTAATTTACCACCTGGTGATGTCACCAGGCAAGTCAAAACTCCATCCCACCAAAACGGGCTGAAATTTCAGGCGGTCTTTTCAAACAGTTCTTACACTAACAGAGCATTATCATCATTTTCACAATTTCACAGTATTATTCCAATCTCATAGTGTGGAAATATCTCGAACTGGGTTTTTAGTAGTCAAAATGTGCCCTTTCAAATATACAAAAAAGGTTACATTTCATTTAAAATGTTGTTGGCATTTCATATTTTTATTTCCTACATACAAAATTGTCCTACTTACTCCTAATAAACACGTTTTAGAATCTCTTATCTGAAAACACTCCATCAATGTCTGACATTGAATAGAAAACTGTATTTTTACTCTCACTGTTCTGCTGTTGGCCTTGACTAGAGGACAGATAATATGGTGCTATCCCTGAGACAGAGTGGGTGATGTAAGTTGTCCAGCACTCCAAAATGTTCCTTCTTCCTGTCTCCCCCCTCCTCCCCCGCCTCCCCCTCCTCCCCAGACTAGAGTATTAGTAGGAACAAAAGTCATCTGCTGTCCATCTGGCTGCAGTGCCGGGGCGGTAATACCCCCTCGTATTCAACAGCTTCCCAAGCCCCTGTGGACAATCAATTTTACCCTCTGCCTCACCCTCCTCCTTTCTCTCCCTCTCCCCCTCTCCCTGACCCCTCCCTCTCCATAGCCCAAGACTATGAGGTGGGATCTAATGTCAGTGCCCCCAGAAAAAGCTCTCTCGTTCTCTCTCTCTCTCTCTCTCTCTCTCTCTCTCTCTCTCTCTCTCTCTCTCTCTCTCTCTCTCTCTCTCTCTCTCTCTCTCTCTCTCTCTCTCTCTCTGGAACATGTGGGGCTCAACAGCAGCAGCAGTGCTCATGAGGGTCTGTTGATACAGTGGTTGGATTCATAGTGGTGTAGTAGTAGGCTATACAGCTGAAGGGAGAAGGGAGAAGACTATAATCTAATCACAGGAGGCTCATAATTCTGGCCGGAACGGAGCAAATGGAATGGCATCAAACACATAGAAACCATAGAAACCATGTGTTTAATGTATTTGATACCATTCCACCTATTCCGCTCCGGCCAATACCACAAGCCCGTCCTCCCCAATTAAGGTGCCACCAACCTCCTATGAATCTAACGTAGAAATAATATGTTGATTTGGTAAATAAAAGTTATCTGTAGTTGTCAGTCATACATACTATATAATTTTTGAATAAAACATTATTTGGGAACATACGTCTCTGTGTGGATATCGTTTCTGCTGCAGTGGTTCCTAAACTTATTTTGTGCCATGATTCATCACCCAAAGCTGATGCATAATTTTCATTCCAACCTCAAGATAAACATAACAATGTTTCTAGCTATACCGCCTAACCTTCGGTTGAGACTCAGTAGGAATTGGCTGCGCTCCACCAGTGGGTTACATCCCACCAGTTGGGAAACACAGGATACCAGAAACAAAGATTCCTCCTCAGGCAATGTGGCCAACGTATATTACTCCATCACCACTTAAAAAGTCAGATACAAATGTTTAAATTCTGCTGTGAACAGTGTGTGAACAAGTGATCCACCTCCTACAAGGTTTTCTATGGATACTGTCGCCTACATACAGCGCACTGAGGGGACGGAAATAACCGTCGCACCCCCTTTGAGTGGTACTACATTCCCACACCAGCAATAAAGGATCGAGGCACTTGTCGGAACTGGGCTTTTCAGCAGCAGCCAAGTGGTAATGGCCAGCTCTGTGTAAAACATGTAAATGGAAGCTGTGGGTTGACTGAAAATGAAAAGTTACGCAATCAGCGCTTTCATCCTCTGTTTTGCAGCATTAGTTTTAGCGTACACTTTGTTTCGTTGCGTAACGGATTCATCCTCCTAACCTGGGGGTGTGGGTCTACTGGAACTACTCCTACCACCAGAACTACTCCTACCACCAGAACTACTCCTACCACCAGAACTACTCCTACCACCAGAACTACTCCTACCACCAGAACTACTCCTACCATCCGAACTACTCCTACCACCAGAACTACTCCTACCACCAGAACTACTCCTACCACCAGAACTACTCCTACCACCAGAACTACTCCTACCACCAGAACTACTCCTACCACCAGAACTACTCCTATCACCAGAACTACTCCTACCATCCGAACTACTCCTACCATCCGAA
>NC_059206.1:63925742-64095742 GCF_020615455.1 Coregonus clupeaformis
CATAACAATAAGCTAATGAGGCGCGATTTCACCTGGCATAGAAAATGTGCTCAATCGTCAGGACACTGTTGTTCAGAGGAGCTAGCCAACAACACAGCTAACACAATCACTTAAAATGAAGCTGGAAAGACTGCAAACTAGCTGCACTTCGTTTTGTTGTAAATTTTTTCAATTGACATTTCTTTGTATATATCCATAAAAATGATGCCAGCTGATTCATGATTTCGACTCTGTCTCGTCCCGACTCCCGACATGTTCATTACTATGGGACAGCTGGAGATCGAATTTCAATATTGAAACAATGTTGCAAATGTCGGAGAGACAGACAGCAAGGTTTATACAAATCTCCGCTGTTGAAAACTAAATGTTAGTCTAAAAGAAATGTGAGATAATGACTAGATGCTTTTTATAGTGGAGATCAAGTTTATAAATAGCCTGGCTGGGTTGATGAGACAGTGGATTGTGCAGTCAGATGGAACAGAGTAAATAGGCATTTTAACGTCATAGATTTAGCCGGTGGTAACTTGTGGAATAGACACCGGCTAGAATGCGGTTTTAACCAATCAGCATTCAGGATTAGACCCACCCGTTTTATACTATATTGTAAGGCAAAGTAATGGAACTATCTAGAATTAGTGCATAGAAATAAAAGAGCTAGAGAAAGGGGCTGAGATGCACAACGTTTTAAAGATGATGCATGATTTTTAAGTGTTTTAAATCAAGACAAAAATACATGATAGAAAAATGACTTGTCAATTTCGTGTCCGAAATAACTTCATGTTTTCTACATGTACCATCAATAAATATGAATTTAAAAGAACATATGCCAAAAATGTTGGCGGGGGAAAGGAAACAGACTTAGTCTAAAATGAGTGTCCAAGGAATGGAATGCAAAAGAAGGTCTTCATGTGTACCTCAGAACAATTTGAGGTTGCTTAACTTGATATACCTGGAGAAATCCACTCAACATTCAGGGAGATATACTGTCCTGTAACATTTGCACCAAAAAAAAAGCAGATACAATCTGCCATAACAAAGAAAAATGCAGCTCGATTCCACAATCCCAAGCTCACTACAGACATTGTCCCCCAAAACAACAATGAATTTATTCAAAAAGTGCTAACTGGCAAGCCTGTTCTCGTGTCAAATAAACAAAGACAAAATAATACAGTGAGAGTGAATCAGGGTCTGTGTGAGCTGAAGCTCAAGCAAGGCCCTACTCCTGGTCAAGAGCGGTGCCGCCGCCACTGACAGTCAGGTTGCGGTGCAGGTTGGGGTTCTGGCTGTGTCTGTTGCGGCTCCGTACTGACGAGAATGTGGTGTCGCAGCCTGGGACTTTACACTTGTGCAGTAGGCGCAGGTGGACAGTCTTATAGTGGGCTCTGAACGTCCCCTTGTTGCTGTAGACCTTCTGGCACACATGGCAGGTAATGGGTGAGCCACCTCCACCCCCCTGTGCCCCCCCCTGTCCTCCCCCCACACAGTCCAGGGTCCTCTCCCCGCCCAAAACTAACCCTTCCCCACCGGGGCCTCCTAGACCAATCCCGTCGCAGCTCTCCCCATCGCTGTCCTCCTCCATTGGCAGAGGCTCCTCCTCTAGCCCCTCCCCTTCCTCACTGCCCGCCCCATCTGAATCCCAGGAGGAACGGGCGCTGCCGCCCCCACGAGGGGGTACAGATGATGACGTACTTAGGTCCAGTACCGCCCCCTCCTCCACCCCTCCTCCTCCTCCCAGCTCCTCTCCTGCATCCTCCCCTGCCACCTCGTCGGCCATCTTGCTCATGGGGAAGACCAGGCCCATGCGGTTGTGTCCTCTGAAGATGACAGACGTCTGGCTGCCTGGGTCTCTCTGGAGATCTCTCTCCCTCTGGAGATCTCTCAGGTCCTGGCGGTAGTCCAGGCTGACAGGGTCTCTGTCCCTGCAGAGGGAGGCTGGGGAGTAGAGGGATCTAGGTGATGGGCTGTACAGGTCTTTGGTCAACAGCTTGTGGTGGAGGTTGAGGTTGGAGCTGTGCCTAGAAGACATAACATGTAGGAAAGGTTGTTTCTTGGTTGGTGTTTTTTCAAAGATACGTTTTTTTCTATCTTTAATTGACCATTCATCTCTGTTAAATAAGTCTGTAACTGACGTATTTGTGGTTGCTGCCAGTTTGGTGTGGTTTTATTAGATCATTTGAAAAGACATACTAACCATATCACTTAAACAGAACCTCTGACATAATACGCTTAAATATGGTATATTGTGCTAGAGAATGACAAATCATTTTCATAAATCACTGACAGACTATAAAACTAAAAGACAGACTACTAACCGACAGACGTGTGTTTGTTCTCTCTCACCTGTCTCTGCTCCTGCGGGAGGGGAAGGCGGCGTTGCAGCCAGCCACCGTGCACATGTGCATCTCCTTCAGGTGCACGTTGCGGTAGTGCATCTTCACACTGTACTGGTTGCTGAACGTCTTGCTGCAGATCTCACAGTGGTGTGGAAGGTCATCCCTGTCCAGTGCCCCCTCCTCTGAGTCCATACGAGACTGCAGGAGGCTAGAGTCGGTGTAGTCTGCCACACAGCCCTCTGGTCCGTCCTTCCCTCTGTCGCCTAGTCTGAACAAACCGCCGTTGGTCAGTCGGTGGTCAGTGTCGTCGCACTCTGAGTCGCACAGCTTGTCTGGGTGCCGGGAGGTTGGTTGGTCGCCCTCCTCTCCCTCTGTCTCTGTGTGGTCTCTGCTCAGAGAGAGGCTGTGGTTCTCTCGGTGGTTGAGTTTGCCATCATAGGAGGATGAGGAGCAGGTGATCCTCCCTGTCTCTGCCTGCCGGGACCCCTCTTCTTTTTCCTCTTCGTTGACCTCTTGTTCCCTGCCTCCACACATGTCTCTCTCCGGGCTGTGGGACCTTGGCCGCTTCACCCCCTCCCTTTCTCCTCTCTCCTCTATTTCCCTCTCCCTCTCTCCCCCCATCTGTCTCACAAACAAATACCCCCCTCCTCCTACCCCTCTCTCACCCTCCTCCCTGTCCATGGCCTGTATAGGGCTCTGGTCCTCTGAACCACTCTCCTCCCCCGTCCCTCCCTCCCTCTCTACTGCCTCCTTCTCGATCTTGATGGGCATGCTCGACTTCCGCGACTTCTTCTTGGGCACAGGGTCGATGATGGCACTGCAGGGGTCTGGGGCAGTGATGGAGGTGGGTTTGAGGGGGACCGAGGAGGATAGGAGGGGGAGGGAGGGGAGGTGTTGGCCGGGGGTGTTGGCCAGCTCGGCGGGGGTCACCAGGCTCCGGTAGAAAGGCAGCACAGGCTGCACCGTCTTCAGGTTGGGGAAGAGGATGCCGTGGCCCAGGTGCCCCATGCTGGGGAAGGAGCTGCTGTGGTGGAGCTTGGTGCTGCTGGTGGTGGAGTCCACATGACTCACCATGTAGCTGGCAACCGACTTTTGGCTGTCGGGGGATGAGGTCAGGGACACCGGGATGGATGAGTGGGGGTACTCAGACCGCGGTTTGTCGCTTGCTTCGGAGTCCTCGTCGGCCGAAAGGCTCCCGCCGTCTCGCAGGTCCTTGTCACGGTTATTACGGTTCATGGGCATGTGCAGGCGAGGGTTAGGGTTGGCGCTGTGGCGGTTGCGGCTGCGCAGCGAGCTGAACACCATGTTGCAGCCGTCGATGGTGCACTTGTGCTTGATCTTCAGGTGCACAGCGTTGTAGTGGATCTTCAGCGTGCCCTTGTCGTAGAAGGTCTTGTCGCACGCACTGCAGTACACACGCCCCTTCTTGAGACTTCCTCCCCCGCCTCCACCTCCCCCGTTCCGGTCCATGGAGCGTTGGAGCTTGCTATCGGGGGACATCTGGGTAAGGTCAGAGTTCATCATGGAGGGGGTGCAGGGTGTGGAGCGGCCGTCCGAGTAGTTGTCGCTGGTGGGGAAGTCCTCAGCCTCCATCTTGGGAATGGCCGAGAGGCCGTCCAGAGGGTTGTCTACACCCCTGTCCAGGTCAGAGGTGAAGGAGGCGGAGCTAGAGCCCACCAGGCTGCTCTCGGTGGGTGGCGGCCCGGGGAGGGCGTTTGGGTTCTCGTCCCCCCGTCTCTGCTCCATCTGCCCGCCTTGCTGCTGCTGCAGTGCCCCCGGTGGTGACCCCAGGAGCGGCGCGGGCACAGAGCCCAACAATTGAAATGGTAGCATAAACGCCATACTATTAATAAAGTTCTCAAAGTGGTGAGCGTTGGAAGAGCTCAGCTTCTCCACCTTAGGGGTCAGGACGTTGTTGGTGGTGGCAGTGCGCGGGGTGCTGCGCTCGATGAAGGTGCGGATGTCTGAGTTGGTGCGGGTGCTGGGGACCAGCACGGCCTGGCCCTCCTTGTCCTGCAGCGCCATCAGCTCCACAATGGACTTGGTCTCGCCGAAGCGGAGGAACTGCTGCAGCGTAGCGATCTCCTCCTCGAACGTCATGATGGCCCAGCGGTCCAACACCTTCCCTACTACATCCTGGAGAGGGTGTGGGGGGGTGAGAGTGGCGGGACAGGGAGAGGGGGAGGGAGGAAAGGAGAGGGTGTGGGGGGGTGAGAGTGGCGGGACAGGGAGAGGGGGAGGGAGGAAAGGAGAGAGTGTGGGGGGGTGAGAGTGGGGGGACAGGGAGAGGGGGGAGGGAGGAAAGGAGAGGGTGTGGGGGGGGTGAGAGTGGCGGGACAGGGAGAGGGGGAGGGAGGAAAGGAGAGGGTGTGGGGGGGGTTAGAGTGGTGGGACAGGGAGAGGGGGGAGGGAGGAAAGGAGAGAGTGTGGGGGGTGAGAGTGGCGGGACAGGGAGAGGGGGAGGGAGGAAAGGAGAGGGTGTGGGGGGGGTGAGAGTGGCGGGACAGGGAGAGGGGGGAGGGAGGAAAGGAGAGGGTGTGGGGGGGGTGAGAGTGGCGGGACAGGGAGAGGGGGGAGGGAGGAAAGGAGAGGGTGTGGGGGGGTGAGAGTGGCGGGACAGGGAGAGGGGGGAGGGAGGAAAGGAGAGGGTGTGGGGGGGGTGAGAGTGGCGGGACAGGGAGAGGGGGGAGGGAGGAAAGGAGAGAGTGTGGGGGGGTGAGAGTGGCGGGACAGGGAGAGGGGGAGGGAGGAAAGGAGAGGGGGTGGGTGGAGAGCGGGGAGGGGGGGAAAGAGAGGACAGGAGAGGGGGTGGGTGGGAAAGAGAGAGTGAGAGAGAGAGAGAGAAAGCGATTGATATACAGAGAGAAAGAGAGAGAGAGAGCATTTCATCGTTAGAATTATACATCTGTATTAGGCTCTACTCCTGTATATTCACATACCAAGGAAGATATGAAGTCCTCTAAAAGACAGACTGACTGTGTCTAAATACACTACCAGTCAAAAGTTTGGACACACCTACTCATTCAAGGGTTTGTCTTTCTTTTTACTATTTTTTTACATTGTAGAACAATAGTGAAGAAATCAAAACTATGAAATAACACATATGGAATCATGTAGTAACCCCAAAAGTGTTAAACACATTTTATATTTGAGATTCTTCAAATAGCCACCCTTCGCCTTTAAAAAAAATAATTAATATGCCATTTAGCAGACACTTTTATCCAAAGCGACTTAGTCATGCGTGCATACATTTTTACGTATGGGTGGTCCCGGGGATCGAACCCACTACCCTGGCATTACAAGCGCCATGCTCTACCAATTGAGCTACAGAGGACAGCTTTGCACTCTTGGCATTCTCTCAACCAGCTTTATGAGGTAGTTACCTGGAATGCATTTCAATTAACAGGTGTGCCTTCTTAAAAGTTAATTTGTGGAATTTCTTTCCTTCTTAATGCGTTTGAGCCAATCAGTTGTGTTGTGACAAGGTAGGGGGGGTATACAGAAGATAGCCCTATTTGGTAAAAGACCAAGTCCATATTATGGCAAGAACAGCTCAAATAAGCAAAGAGAAAAGTCCATAATTACTTTAAGATTAGAAGGACAGTCAATCCGAAAAATTTGAAGAACTTTAAAAGTTTCTTCAAGTGCAGTCGCAAAAACCATCAAGCGCTATGATGAAACTGGCTCTCATGAGGACCGCCATAGGAATGGAAGACCCAGAGTTACCTCTGCTGCAGAGGATACGTTCATTAGAGTTACCAGCCTCAGAAATTGCAGCCCAAATAAATGCTTCACACACCTCAACAACAACTGTTCAGAGGGGACTGTGTGAATCAGGCCTTC
Organism: Coregonus clupeaformis; assembly: GCF_020615455.1. Classification (NCBI taxonomy): domain Eukaryota; kingdom Metazoa; phylum Chordata; class Actinopteri; order Salmoniformes; family Salmonidae; genus Coregonus; species Coregonus clupeaformis. The sequence goes on from NC_059206.1 coordinate 63,931,919, forward strand.
ATGGTCGAATTGCTGCAAAGAAACCACTATTAAAGGACACCAACAAGAAGCAGAGACCTGCTTGGGCCAAGAAACACGAGCAATGGACATTAGACCGGTGGAAGTCCAAATTTGAGATTTTTGGTTCCAACCGCCGAGTCTTTGTGAGACGCAGTGTGGGTGAACGGATGATCTCCGCATGTGTAGTTCCCATCGTAAAGCATGGAGGAGGAGGTGTTATGGTGTGGGGGTGCTTTGCTGGTGACACTGTCTGCGATTTATTTAGAATTCAAGGCACACTTAACCAGCATGGCTACCACAGCATTCTGCAGCGATACGCCATCCCATCTGGTTTGGGCTTAGTGGGACTATCATTTGTTTTTCAACAGGACAATGACCCAACACACCTCCATGCTGTGTAAGGGCTATTTTACCAAGAAGGAGAGTGATGGAGTGCTGCATCAGATGACCTGGCCTCCACAATCCCCCGACCTCAACACAATTGAGATGGTTTGGGATGAGTCGGACGGCAGAGTGAAGGAAAAGCAGCCAACAAGTGCTCAGCATATGTGGGAACTCCTTCAAGACTGTTGGAAAAACATTCCAGGTGAAGCTGGTTGAGAGAATGCCAAGAGTGTGCAAAGCTGTCATCAATGCAAAGGGTGGCTATTTGAAGAATCTCAAATATAACATATATTTTGATTTGTTTAACACCTTTTTGGTTACTACATGATTCCTACATGATATATGTGTTATTTCATAGTTTTGATGTCTTCACTATTATTCTACAATGTAGAAAATAGTAAAAATAAAGAAAAACCCTTGAATGAGTAGGTGTGTCCAAACTTTTGACTGGTACTGTAGGTGTAGGGTGAAGTTGCCCTTAGACGCTGATCTTGGGTCAAATGTGCATTTTCCCCACTAATGGCTAAGGTGAGGATTGGGGGAGTGGAAGTTGATACTAGATCTGTACTTAGGGGGAACTTCACCCCAGAGCGTCTTAATAAAGGGTTCAGTTGTAAAGTTAATGCAGAGAGGCAATACAGAAGAGGAGGGAGCCCTCATTACAGCGCTACCTTTCATCTGGCCTGTCATTTCTCTTCATTTAAATCATGTGGATTTTCCCTCTCTCCATCAGCGTCAGAGTGCACACACACACACATACGGATGAACGAACACACACACGGATGCACACACGCACACACACGTCAGGGTGGAGTGAGATCAGAGAGGAAGGAGAACGAGGTTGCTCCACCCGGCACAGTACTAATTACATAGGAGTTGTGGTGTCTGTGAAAGTCAGACAGCGGCCTCTCAGTACAGTAACCATGATCAATATTTCATCACACAGCATTCGTTTGGCTCTGCCTTACGAGGATTCTGACTCTGTGTTCACCATTAGAGGAGCTAACATTAAATGCAGAGAGAAAGCTGAATAGTTGATGACGGACTAATCGAAGTGAGCAGCGGCTGACACTGACTGTGTGCCGAGTGGTTCTGCCTGGCTCAAGGTTGCGAGGGAAATTGTGGAACTAAATAATATTTATAAATCTCCCCTCCATCAGTCTGGAGACCTCCAGAGAGGAGGATGTGGAGAAGAGGAGAGTTCCTATAGAGAAGCTGGCCTTTGTTTCTCTCCTGTGCTCCTCTCTCTCCTCGTCCTAAAGTAAGAACTCCTCCCTCCACCCCGCCCTACCTGTAGGACGTATCCTCGGATGTAGTCCTGTAGGGTCCAGTCCAGCGCGTTGAGGATCTGGATGACCTCCTCCTGTTTCAGGACACTGAACAGCCTGTCCAGCAGGATCTTTAGTCTGACCGGGATGGCCTGGGTCCCGTAGAGCATCAGGCTGCAGATGTCAAAGACCACGTTGGAGTGGACGATCTCCACCTGGCTGCCCTGGTACATGTGGTGCAGCTTCAGCTTGCTCAGAGCTGCAGGAGGACGGAGGAGTGGAGGGGTAGAGGGGGTGGAGGGGGTGGAGGGGTAGAGGGGGGTGGAGGGGGTGGAGGGGTAGAGGGGGTGGAGGGGTAGAGGGGTAGAGGGGGTGGAGGGGTGGAGGGGTAGAGGGGGTTGAGGGGTGGAGGGGTGGAGGGTTAGAGGGGGTGGAGGGGTAGAGGGGGTGGAGGGGGTGGAGGGGTGGAGGGGTAGAGGGGGTGGAGGGTTAGAGGGGGTGGAGGGGTAGAGGGGGTAGAGGGGGTAGAGGACGCACAGGAGTGAGTAGAGAAAACACAGGCGAACATGAATATAGAAAACACACTCATGCAGGCTCACAGCCCCCCACACACAAACATGAATGAAGACACACGTACCCCCCACTCCCATACCATGTTAGAAATCTACACTAAGTAAAGTAACAGTTTAATCTGTGCTTACCGTGCGCTACCCATCCATGCTTGCAGTGCTCACACAGTCTTTTCTTCAGTTTCCCAGGTTTGAAACTATCACAGGTACAGTTCACCAAGGTGCAGCAAATCGCCTGGCAGAGAGACACAGAAGGTCAGAAGGTCCATAAACATTTATAAGCTATATGAGGCAGGATTCCAAAATGGAATGATCGGAATGCCTGGGTTCCATTATAGAGCCACACAGGACAAAATAAAACAGTGTTACTCAACTTCAGTTTTCAAGTACCACCAACAACACACATTTCTGTTCAAGCCCCTCACTAGCACACCTGATTCAACAACTCAACTAATCATTTACATTTACATCATTTAGCAGACGCTCTTATCCAGAGCGACTTACATCAAGTCCTTTGGTTAGTTGAATCAAGTGTGCTGGACTAGAACTGTTCGGGGTTCTTTCTCAACCAGAAGTTGCCAGTGGAGAATCACCGACATAAAACACAGCTGAACTCAGGAGAAAGGGAAAGTATAACAAGAGATTAATCAGAAGAAGGAACCAATACGCAGTTTGATCACACAGAGAACACTTCATATATCATTCACTTCTACAGAGAAATACACATTCACCCACAAGCAATGGAAACAACTTCGCTTCCCATCTAAAGCGGAGGGAAGCAGATCCACTATGTTTCACAGGGGGAGTCATCTTTTGTACATGAATAAATACACAGCCTGACACCTCTCTCTCGTACGAGAGAGAGAGAGAGAGAGAGAGAGAGAGAGAGAGAGAGAGAGAGAGAGAGAGAGAGAGAGAGAGAGAGAGAGAGAGAGAGAGAGAGAGGTGCAGTGTGTATCTTTGTGTGTGTGAAAGAGAAAGAGAGATCAGGCAGGCTGGTGTTTCTCTCTCTCTCATTCAGGTACGCACGCATGTACGGCTGCACACACCCAGCAGTGCTGCGGGCCTGTTCTCTCCTTGCCAGGATTATCTACAGCAGGCCTGCCCTGTTCTCTCCATGCCAGGATTATCTACAGCAGGCCTGCCCTGTTCTCTCCATGCCAGGATTATCTACAGCAGGCCTGCCCTGTTCTCTCCATGCCAGGATTATCTACAACAGGCCTGCCCTGTTCTCTCCATGCCAGGATTATCTACAGCAGGCCTGCCCTGTTCTCTCCATGCCAGGATTATCTACAACAGGCCTGCCCTGTTCTCTCCATGCCAGGATAATCTACAGCAGGTCTGCCCTGTTCTCTCCATGTCAGGATTATCTACAACAGGCCTGCCTTGTTCTCTCCATGCCAGGATTATCTACAGCACCAAAGAGGTGACCTCAACACCTGGCACACCAACTCCATGTCAGCCAATCATATCCTCAGGCTGCTGGCCATAAGACCCTTTACACACAAAGATGATGCCTCTGTCTCTGGTTAAATCCCAAATGGCACCGTATTCCCTTTATAGTGCACTACTTTTGACCAGGGCTCATAGTGAATAAGGTGTCATTTGGGATGCAGCCTCTGTCTCCCATTAATGGTCTTTATCTCTCAGGACAAGCACTCAGCAGCGAGTGTGTGTGTGTGAGAGCGATTGTAGTCACTGATGCTACTAGTGCTGTTGCCCTGTGTGTGCGTGTGTGTGTGTGTGTGTGTGTGTGTGTACAGTGTGTGTGTGTACAGTGTGTGTGTGTGTGTGTATACAGTGTGTGTGTGTGTGTATAGTGTGTGTGTGTGTATAGTGTGTGTTTGTGTACAGTGTGTGTGTATAGTGTGTGTGTGTGTGTGTGTGTATAGTGTGTGTGTGTGTGTGTGTGTGTACAGTGTGTGATGCTATCTGATGCTCTGTGTTTCCTGCTCGCTGTACAGTGCTGTGTTAAGTGGTTGGGGTGAGAGAGAGCAGTAGAGTGACAGAACACAGAGTCAATCAGAGCTCTCCAGACTACCACTACACATCACAGAACACAGAGTCAATCAGAGCTCTCCAGACTACCACTACACATCACAGAACACAGAGTCAATCAGAGCTCTCCAGACCACCACTACACATCACAGAACACAGAGTCAATCAGAGCTCTCCAGACTACCACTACACATCACAGAACACAGAGTCAATCAGAGCTCTCCAGACTACCACTACACATCACAGAACACAGAGTCAATCAGAGCTCTCCAGACCACCACTACACATCACAGAACACAGAGTCAATCAGAGCTCTCCAGACTACCACTACACATCACAGAACACAGAGTCAATCAGAGCTCTCCAGACTACCACTACACATCACAGAACACAGAGTCAATCAGAGCTCTCCAGACTACCACTACACATCACAGAACAGAGTCAATCAGAGCTCTCCAGACCACCACTACACATCACAGAACACAGAGTCAATCAGAGCTCTCCAGACTACCACTACACATCACAGAACACAGAGTCAATCAGAGCTCTCCAGACCACCACTACACATCACAGAACATAGAGTCAATCAGAGCTCTCCAGACTACCACTACACATCACAGAACACAGAGTCAATCAGAGCTCTCCAGACCACCACTACACAACACAGAGTCAATCAGAGCTCTGCAAACCACCACTACACAACACAGAACAGAGTCAATCAGAGCTCTCCAGACCAGAGAGTCAATCAGAGGCCCAAAACAATGCCTCACACACTTTCATTCTCTGAAAGAAGTGTATTGTATTCCAGGGATCTAGGGTTACAGGGTTTTAGATTTTATATTCAAAATTGTGTGTGTTCTACAAGACTAGAGGGTGTGTGTGTGTGTGTGTGTGTGTGTGCATGCGTGCGTGCGTTGACGCTCATTAGATTGCGTTGAGAAGTTGGTGTGAAAGTGATTGATAAGATTCTGTTTCACCTGACAGTAAGAATCAACGTTTTATGTGTCAGAAAATGTGTATAAATCACAGCAACAACCTGAATGGTGTTTCCATACACATCAACAAGAACAGTATGCATGCCATTTACCACTAGCCGATTACTAACTAGCATCCCTTGAGAAGAGTCATCAGATTTGTGATCAAAGCGACCTGTGTTAGCGCTACATGCTACACCCCCCTCCCCCCACCCCCCCACCCCCCACCACCACCGTGCTGCGCTAGCACCTCTCTTTCTCCCCTGCCATCTATAATGTATGAACAGCATGTGTTAGCATACATGAGCAGCATGCTTAATGGTTAGCAATTACTGATGCTGTAGCACTAACCCCCTCAACAGTGGAGGAGGAGGGCACTGTCTCTCTCTCTCTTAATTAATCACACAGTCAACTCCTCCCACTGGTTGGTTAGCAGGGCTGGGTTCCATTCCAAAAAGATGTCCTCTTTCTCTTCTGTCCTCGTTCTCCTCCCTTCAGTCTGACAGGACTGGATATGCCAGAGTAAAATGGAGGAAACTAGGTAAAACACGTGCTATACAGTGGGGAAAAAAAGTATTTAGTCAGCCACCAATTGTGCAAGTTCTCCCACTTAAAAAGATGAGAGAGGCCTGTAATTTTCATCATAGGTACACGTCAACTATGACAGACAAATGGAGGGAAAAAAATCCAGAAATTTACATTGTAGGATTTTTAATGAATTTATTTGCAAATTATGGTGGAAAATAAGTATTTGGTCACCTACAAACAAGCAAGATTTCTGGCTCTCACAGACCTGTAACTTCTTCTTTAAGAGGCTCCTCTGTCCTCCACTCGTTACCTGTATTAATGGCACCTGTTTGAACTTGTTATCAGTATAAAATACACCTGTCCACAACCTCAAACAGTCACACTCCAAACTCCACTATGGCCAAGACCAAAGAGCTGTCAAAGGACACCAGAAACAAAATTGTAGACCTGCACCAGGCTGGGAAGACTGAATCTGCAATAGGTAAGCAGCTTGGTTTGAAGAAATCAACTGTGGGAGCAATTATTAGGAAATGGAAGACATACAAGACCACTGATAATCTCCCTCGATCTGGGGCTCCACGCAAGATCTCACCCCGTGGGGTCAAAATGATCACAAGAACGGTGAGCAAAAATCCCAGAACCACACGGGGGGACCTAGTGAATGAACTGCAGAGAGCTGGGACCAAAGTAACAAAGCCTACCATCAGTAACACACTACGCCGCCAGGGACTCAAATCCTGCAGTGCTAGACGTGTCCCCCTGCTTAAGCCAGTACATGTCCAGGCCCGTCTGAAGTTTGCTAGAGTGCATCCAGAAGAGGATTGGGAGAATGTCATATGGTCAGATGAAACCAAAATATAACTTTTTGGTAAAAACTCAACTCGTCGTGTTTGGAGGACAAAGAATGCTGAGTTGCATCCAAAGAACACCATACCTACTGTGAAGCATGGGAGTGAAAACATCATACTTTGGGGCTGTTTTTCTGCAAAGGGACCAGGACGACTGATCCGTGTAAAGGAAAGAATGAATGGGGTCATGTATCGTGAGATTTTGAGTGAAAACCTCCTTCCATCAGCAAGGGCATTGAAGATGAAACGTGGCTGGGTCTTTCAGCATGACAATGATCCCAAACACACCGCCCGGGCAACGAAGGAGTGGCTTCATAAGAAGCATTTCAAGGTCCTGGAGTCTCCAGATCTCAACCCCATAGAAAATCTTTGGAGGGAGTTGAAAGTCCGTGTTGCCCAGCGACAGCCCCAAAACATCACTGCTCTAGAGGAGATCTGCATGGAGGAATGGGCCAAAATACCAGCAACAGTGTGTGAAAACCTTGTGAAGACTTACAGAAAACGTTTGACCTGTGTCATTGCCAACAAAGGGTATATAACAAAGTATTGAGAAACTTTTGTTATTGACCAAATACTTATTTTCCACCATAATTTGCAAATAAATTCATTAAAAATCCTACAATGTGATTTTCTGGATTTTTTTTCCACATTTTGTCTGTCATAGTTGACGTGTACCTATGATGAAAATTACAGGCCTCTCTCATCTTTTTAAGTGGGAGAACTTGCACAATTGGTGGCTGACTAAATACTTTTTTTCCCCACTGTAACTACTCAGTCATCTCAGTTATTTCAGATGTACAACGGGGAGTGAACATGGACAGATGGGAGACCACAACTTTCTGGAATGAAATGCAGCCGAGGAACGCACTGATGCATCCTTCCTGTTCTCTGTCCTCTCTTTCCCTTTCTTTCCTCCTGTCTCTGTCTTTTATTCTCTCCTCTCCTCTCCCTCTCCCTCTCCTCCTCTCCTCTCCTCCTAGTCTACATCTCCTCCTCTCCTCTCCTCTTCTTCTCTTCTCTTCTCTTCTCTTCTCTTCTCTTCTCTTCTCTTCTCTTCTCTTCTCTTCTCTTCTCTTCTCCTCTCCTCCTAGTCTACATCCTCTCCTCTCCTCTCCTCTCCTCTCAGTCTCCATCTTCCCTCCTCTCCTCCTCCACTGATCTTCACCTGATCTTCTCCTGTGGGACTGAGGTGACGTGGAAGAACCTCTTGGTCACCTCCCACCGCCATAATCCCATCATTACAGGGCCCAACCAACACGGCCCAATTTCACTAATCCCATCACACACAGGCACACACACACACACACACACACACTCTTATGTGCTCGCACACACTCAAATATGTGCACACGTGCGCACGCATACACACATACTGAAACGAACAAAGGCACGCATGCATACACACAGACACAACCGCACAGACACAAGCGCAAACACACACACACAAAGAGACACACAGTCCTTTTATGTTTCCTCTAGTGTACAACTCAATCTGTTCCTCTGGACAATCAAAGGGCACACACACAGAAGCTCACGCAGCAGGCATTGCTCCGCTCAGTCCTTCCTTTGTCTTAATTAGCTATTCATTTTTTCACGAGTCACTGAGAAGAAGAAAAAAAAACGGTCACTTTCACATGCCACCGCTGGGCTGGCTAAGTCTGCAGGATTCCTGTGACCATGACCGAACAGACAGACAGACAGACAGACAGACAGACAGACAGACAGACAGACGGACGAACTCTGGTAGAGTTAATGAGTTGTCAGATCAAGGGTGATATAGTCACAATCAAAGTGTCATGATTTATTGGTTATTCAGTTTGATTTCTAAAGACTTGGTCAATGTCATGATCACAGAGGCTTTTATTTAGTTATGCATTTAGGATAACCTTGATTCAGACATAGGAATTGGTAGTATGTTTTTATTCAGAAATGGATCGTTCGTCTTCCACAATCCACAATATCAGGACAACACACATGAACACTTTAGTGAGAAATCTCCATAAACTACCATTAACCCCAGTCTCTACAACTTTGGATGGAAAATGTTCCTTACACAATATTTCTGATGATCAAAACACTGTAAGATTGCTGAATTACGGTAACTTTCCCAAGTCTCCCAGAAATCTTGATGGGAGGATTCCCTGATTTCGTGCTTATTCCCTCTGTGACGAGATGTGAATGAAGGACTCAGGCGCAGGAGGTAAAACACAGAAGTCCAGAGTTTATTCCGTTTACATAAATAAAACGCACCCAGCGTCAAAATGAAACTATCACAAGGGAAATATTCCACCTTGGCAATAACAACAGGAAGAGTAGCTCAGCCTTCACGTTCTTCGTACCCGGAATGCATGGGAGTGTGAAATCAAACCGGGTGAAGAAGAGGGCCCACCTGGCCTGGTGAGGATTCAGCCTCCTCGCTGCCCGAATGTACTCCAGGTTACGGTGGTCTGTCCAGACAAGGAAAGGATGTTTCGCCCCTTCGAGCCAATGCCTCCACACCGTCAAAGCTCGGACAACAACCAGCAGCTCCCGATCACCAACGCCGTAGTTCTGCTCCGCCGAGCTAAGCTTCTTCGAAAAGAAGGCACAGCGGCAGAGCTTGGGTGGTTTGCCCGAGCGTTGGGATAAGACAGCGCCTATCCCTACCTCGGACACATCCACCTCCACTACGAACGGTAGTGATGGATCGGGGTGAGCCACTACCGGGGCGGAGGTGAACAGACCCCACAATCTACTGAAGGCCAAATCAGCCTCAGCAGACCAGCGGAGCCGGGACGGCCCACCCTTCAACAAGGAGGTAATGGGAGCTGCGACCTTGCCAAAGCCCCGAATAAACCTCCGATAGTACTTGGCAAAGCCAAGAAAGCGCTACACCTCCTTCACCGTGGTTGGAGTTGGCCAATTACGCACGGCTGAAATGCGATCTCCCTCCATCTCTACACCAGTGGTAGTATTGCGGTATCCGAGGAAGGAGATTGACTGCTGGAAAAACTCACACTTCTCTGCCTTGGCATAAAGATCATTTTCCAACAGTCGGACCAGTACCTTGCGAACCAGGGACACATGCTCGGCACGCGTAGTGGAATACACCAGGATGTCATCGATGTAGACCACCACACCGCAACCAAGCATGTCCCGAAACACCTCGTTCACAAAGGTTTGGAAAACGGATGGAGCATTCATCAAACCGTAGGGCATCACCAGGTATTCATAATGCCCCGATGTTGTACTGAATGCTGTTTTTCACTCATCCCCTTCCCGAATACGCACCAGGTTGTAGGCACTCCTGAGGTCTAATTTGGTGAAAAAAACGGGGCCAGGGGAAGAGGATAACTAAATCGTACCGTCACCTTATTCAGTGGTCGATAATCAATGCACGGGCATAAACCGCCATCTTTCTTCTTCACAAAGAAGAAACTTGAGGAAGCAGGTGAAGTGGAGGGACATATATACCCCTGGCACAGGGACTCGGTGACGTATGTAGGTGATCGGGAAAGGAGATAGATAAGGTACAGTGCGCCGCAAAGGGCTCTGAACAAGTTTGGGTGTTCGTTACCTGGGGTGATGTGTGAGTACCCTGCCTACCGCCTCCAGACCCAAAGGAATGTTGACTAGGACGTGAGGTGGATTGTCCCTTTGTGCCACCAGAGTGGCACTGTCGCTGTCCTCCTGCGCTCTCTCGACCGGCGGCTCCCCCCAGCTCCATCTGCTCGGGGTCAGAGTCGTCCGGAGTGGGAACGGGCAGACCCCTACCAGGACGTCCTCTGGCTGCTAGCAGATTGTCCAGCCAGATGGCCATGTCCACCATTTGGGAGAACGATAGCATGGCATCACGGCAGGCTAGCTCCCGTCGGACGTACTCCCTTAGGTGACACCGGAAATGGTAGATCAGGGCCCACTCGTTCCACCCGGACCCCGCTGCCAGCGTCCGGAACTCCAGCACGTAGTCCTGTGCGGTCCTCGTCCCCTGCCTCAGATGGACCAGTCATTCGCCCGCCTCTCGACCCTCAGGCGGGTGATCGAAAACGGCCCAAAAGAGGCGAGCAAACTCCCCGTAGTCCTCCAACGTGGCACCTCCCTCATTCCACACCGCGTTGGCCCACTCCAGGGCTCTCCCACAAAGGCAGGAAACGAGGACGGATACATTCTCCCGCTCCAGTGGCGCCGGCCTGATGCTGGAGAAATACAGCTCGAGTTGGAGCAGAAATCCCTTACATCGCGCTGCCGTCCCATCAAACGCCAGTGGCCGGGATATCTGGATCCCTCCAGGGGCTGGGGTGTAGGTGGCTGGATCCGGTTGACCAGCTGGTCTCGATAGATCGGGTCCTCTCCTCTCCAGGCACCAGTAGAGACTGGTAACCGGAATTTTGCAGCCCTATAAACCACACTATTAGTCTCCACAAAATCATTGAGAATGCAGAAAGGAAGGAAGACCACCAGAAAGTGGAGTGGAAACTCTCCTCATCTCCTCTCTCTGTCTACACACTGGTGTTAATGCTGTTACTCAGCACCTGGTTCTACTGGGCCACAGGCTGGGAAATGGAAAGCAATTCTCTCTCTCTCTCTCTCTCTCTCTCTCTCTCTCTCTCTCTCTCTCTCTCTCTCTCTCTCTCTCTCTCTCTCTCTCTCTCTCTCTCTCTCTCTCTCTCTCTCTCTCTCTCTCTCTCTCTCTCTCTCTCTCTCTCTCTCTCTCTCTCTCTCTCTCTCTCTCTCTCTCTCTCTCTCTCTCTCTCTCTCTCTCTCTCTCTCTCTCTCTCTCTCTCTCTCTCTCTCTCTCTCTCTCTCTCTCTCTCTCTCTCTCTCTCTCTCTCTCTCTCTCTCTCTCTCTCTCTCTCTCTCTCTCTCTCTCTCTCTCTCTCTCTCTCTCTCTCTCTCTCTCCCCCACCCCAATTAAGAGCTGCTTATCTGAGAGTCAGACTGAGTCCTGATTCTGTGGGAGGACCTGAGTAGCAGCAACAGGCTGGGGGAGGTTAGGGGGAGGGAGGTTAGGGGAGGGGAAGGGTAGAGGGAGGACGGGGAATGGGTGGGGGGGCATGGAGACATGAGAGAGTCAGGGACAGACGAGGGGAGATGATAAAGAGAGGAGGTACAGGGAGAGAGGAGGAGGTAGGGTGAGAAAGCAGCAGCAGCATACCATGACACCCCAAACCTAAGTGATAACATTGGTCTGTGTGTGTGTGTGTGTGAAATACCTCTCCACACACTGACTCAAACCCACAGAGGGGAGGATATGGTTGAGCAGAACACAGAGCACATATCATAAAGGGTGGATCACCATTCTCCTTCACGCCATCTCCGTGTTGTGCTTCATTGCCTAACACACACGGGGCTGTCCTTATCACTAAGTGTCTATTTGTTAGTGCAAATGACTGATTTTCCAATGAGTGAGTAACACGACAACCGTCATCTTCTTCAAGCTAAGAAATACTTTGCGTGAGCAAACTTACAATAACTATTTAATTAGACGGAATAGTACATTATTGGATCTGCAGTTACTATTCTATTTCAAATATTACAGTTATTTTGCTCACACAAACAGTTTCTTAGTGTGAGGAACAAGTCTCCCAACATGTTGTACACATCATAGAGGTTTAATATAGGTTTCATTTCACCACGTTTCATTGACAGTGATTCAGGGTGAATAAAACAAATGTCCCTATAAAGACCCATTCAGGCCAGAGTGTGTAAAATCATCCAGTATGTCAGTTATTCAGTATATTCAGTGTCTGGGAGTACCGGGACTATGTCCCAAATGGCTTCTTATTCCCAATTTAGTGCACAGGGCCCTGTTCAAAAGTAGTGCACGATCTAGGGAAAAGGGTGCCATTTGGGACACAGATATGGTCTCCAGTCACTTCTGCGTCACAGCCATAACATCCTTGACAGAAAAATGTAAATCGTTCCTCTCCGGCTCGTAAAATAAATCCTGCCATATGTCCATAATATCCACACTGGTTTGGTTTATAGAGTCAACAGCAGTCAGTGGTTCAGAGCAATACGGGAGGGAAGGGAACAGCTGTGGGGTGTGACAGTGTGTATTGACTGGGCCACGTTGGAATCATTTAGTGGAAAGCAAATCAATTAGGAGAGGATCAGTGCAGATTGCCACACAATGTGAAACTAGCTGTGCCCGTGCCAAGACAGTAAAGACTGGAATGGAATGGGATGAGAAATTGAAACGGCTCGCTAGGAACTGAGTGTACTAAACATTAGGAACCTTCCTAATATTGAGTTGCACCACCTTTTACCCTCAGAACAGCCTCAATTCCTTTGGGTGGTGGACCATTCGTGATACACGAGGGAAACTGTTGAGCGTGAAAAATCCAGCGCCTGGCACCTACTATCATACCCTGTTCAAAGCCACTTCTTTAACCTGTCTCCTCCCCTTCATCTACACTGATTGAAGTGACATCAATAAGGGATCATACTGTAGCTTTCACCTGGTCAGTATATGTCATGGAATGAGCAGTGTTCCTAATGTTTTGTTCACTCAGTATATGTTCTCTCTCTCTCTATGTAGACCAAAAACATAGAGATTAGATTATAAACATGGTTATAATTATTGTTATAATCTATCACGTTTATTTACACAGTGCAAAAAAAAATCTAGAAAAACACTTCCAAATGATTGCCCATGATATAGCGCAGTGAAACCATTTGTAACAAACACTGACACACATATTTTCCTCATATCTTCATTCAGCCAAAACTACAGTCAAAATACAGACCAGCCTGGTAGTACCAGGAACTAAGAAACTCCTACAGAATTCCTCTAATAAAACCACATAGACTAGCACTGAGCAGCTACAGGAAATAGGCTTTAGGAGTACAGCAGTCTAGGAGGTCGCTGCGTGTAAAACACCAACCTACAGCATTAAAACAAGTGGTCAAAAACCAGGAGCTAAAACCAGGAGCTAAAACCAGGTGCTAAAACCAGGAGCTAAAACCAGGTGCTACAACATGTAGCTAAAACCAGGAGCTAAAACCAGGAGGTAAAACCAGGAGCTAAAACCAGGTGCTAAAACCAGGTGCTAAAACCAGGAGCTACAACATGTAGCTAAAACCAGGAGCTAAAACCAGGTGCTAAACCAGGCGCTAAAACAAGGAGCTAAAACCAGGAGCTAAAACCCTGTGCTAAAACCAGGCGCTAAAACAAGGAGCTAAAACCAGGTGCTAAAACCAGGCGCTAAAACAAGGAGCTAAAACCAGGTGCTAAAACCAGGCGCTAAAACAAGGAGCTAATGGTTCACAGACAGAGGACTTCCTGCTTCTGAATATCTCAATGTGTGTGTGTGTGTGTCTGCGTGTGTGCGTGCGCGTGTATTTGTGGGCATGCACATCTGTGTGTGTGTTACACATGCACAGAACATGGCCACATGCATAAATCACACGCCACTGAAACACATGTACGGCTGTATGGCAGTTATAACGCTAAGCTAATTGATGACAAGTGTTGAGCTACTTAAAACAGCCTGATATAAAGCTGTTATGTTTGTAACACGACCCAGTGTGAACTTGAACACATGTATGTCTCCCCCTCTAAAATAGAGGAATGACCCTATATCACAAACTGCCTGGGAAAAGAGTGAAAGTCACCCAGTTAAACGACACCTCCTAGACATGTTCACAAGCAAACGTCTTTCTATCAGAGACACAACTCATTTGGTTTGAAATGCAACAGCCCCACTTTGGACTGAAATAAAACATTATTTTTTTTTTTTTTTTACAGGATTCTGTCTTAAAAATAGGTTAAAAGATTAAAAGTGAGAGTTTTAACTCCTGTCCTGAGAGTGAAATGCGAGAGCAACCCAAGAGAAGCTAGGGCTCTGCTTGTGCAAGTAGTGACAGGCTGTGCTTTAGCCTATTAGGAGTCAATGGAGACCAAAGACAGCGTGAAAAACTCATTATTCCTCCTAATTCAGCAGTCAATCACAGAGCAAACACACACACACACACACACACACACACACACACACAACACCAGCTTTAACACAACACCTGAAAACAAAAAGTTACCTGAATCTCCATGAGAAGTGGGTTAGTCTCGTCTACGTAAAAAACACAAACCACAGAAGAAGAAAAAGAAAAGCCACAACTTTGATTGGCTCCCCAGCAGCTCTAGCCACCCGTTAGAGAGAGAGAGAGAGAGAGTGTTAGCTGTGGGAGAGTAGCGGCGGAGAGAGAGAGAGAGAAAGAGAGAGAGGGAGCGAGGGAGTGTATAGTAAATGAGAGGAACATGTTAGTACACTGCGTCGGAGAGAGTTTAGCTCCCAGCTACGCTCTGATTAATATCATATCTCCCCTCTCTCTCTCTCCCTCGCCTGCCTCTTGACAATCTTGTCACATCTGGCTGACAAATCCTCACAAGCCTCTCGGTGGCAGCGCAGGGCTGGGGTGGAGAGGGGCTCAAGGGGGCTGTAGGAGGGGGAGGAAGGCTGGGGCGCGGAGGGGCTTGGGGAGGCTGTGAGGGGCGGATCGCGCCCTGGGACTGGCTGGAGGTGGTGCAGGCTGCAGCAGAAGCCCCTTGCTGACGGACCATCATGAAGCTAATGAAGCTGACTGGGCTGGCAGGCTGCAGCCGCTGCACACACACACAGCAGCCCCGCTCAGAGGAACAGGAGCTCTGTTCTGCCCCGGGGCCCTACAGCACTGAGACACACACACACAGAGAGAGAGAGAGAGAGAGAGAGAGAGAGAGAGAGAGAGAGAGAGAGAGAGAGAGAGAGAGAGAGAGAGAGAGAGAGAGAGAGAGAGAGAGAGAGAGAGAGAGAGAGAGAGAGAGAGAGAGAGAGAGAGAGAGAGAGAGAGAGAGAGAGAGAGAGAGAGAGAGAGAGAGAGAGAGAGAGAGAGAGAGAGAGAGAGAGAGAGAGAGAGAGAGAGAGAGAGAGAGAGAGAGAGAGACTATCATCCCACTCAGTTCAGAGGGTGAGGTGGAGCCAGTTCAGAGAGAGATAAGTCAACAACCAGCTCGCTAACACAGAGCCAGAAATCTGTTTTCAATGCTTCCACTGAACATGTTAAGGTAATAAAGCATTTTCAAATACCATGAAGAATAACTTGGTTGGCCTTGTTTTGTAATGATTAGATATGAACTCTGTTTGCATACATGCCTTATTAATGCACATACAAACATATTTTATGTAGACTGGAAGCATCTACCTGGTAATTGTACAGTATTCAGTGATTTTCAACCACATGAATTTTTTATTTGTTATTAAGAGTTTTACCTTTAAACAGGGAGTCACCATTGAGCCCATGGTCTCTTTCACAATGGAGCCCTGCATATACATTTCATAAGACACAATCCAATCAAACTCTGACACGATGTAAAACTATAACTATAACTATAATACATCACAACACAAATTTTCCAGAAAACAGTTACATTCCTCAGAATGAAGGTCCCCAATCAATATTTTCAATTGCCCGAGCGGCACCAGAACATCCTATTGTAATGTATTTTGTAGTTGAGTGAGGTGCTTTAGACTAAAAGCGGATTTACCTAGTTCGGTGGAGACCCGAGGAACCTCAAGAGTTAACCAACCCTGTGAACGGGTTTGGTATCTCATGTTTTTCTACTTTAACAACAAAGTTAGGTAAGTTGGAAGCTTGTGTAGGAAAGCTTTGTAAACAAAAGGGAGTAATGAAGTGATCTACAGGACTTTAATGAGGACCAGCCAACCTTTTGATTCAGGATAGAGTGATGAGTATTAAAACTGTCACCTGTAATCAAAAATGGTATATGCTTATATGTTGTGGCTTCATGTAGAGCAGTGATGTTCTGAATGAATAACCCATTCTTCTCTATTTAAAGTAGCGTCAAACATTTCTAACTGCCAAAGGATTCTCATAGTCTTTATGTTTTAGTTTGCTTTTGTGTCCTGAGTGCGTCTTTGGAAAAAGTTCATTTCCTCGATTTACATGAGATATGACAGGACAAAAACTGTTACGAAAATGGGTAAATGAAAGGATGTGCCACTGTAATGGCTATGTAAATGTGGTAGCACTTAACTCCACTTTACAAGTTGATCTAATACATTTGTCGTATAATTATGCTAATAACAACTGTGTTAATAACATGTTTTAGAACAAAAACGTCTCATGTTCAACAGAACACTGTACCAGTGACAGCAATATGCTGAATTCTGGGTACAACTTACATTTGAATATTAAAATTGGCATAACTAACTTAAATACAATAAACAATATATAGGCCAAAAAATTATGTTAATTACAAAGAACTGTGGTAATGATACTAAAGTACTACGCAGATACAATGCTGTTAGTGTACAAACCAGTCTTGGATCAGGTGGGACATATTTTGTGTTAAAGAAGTCTATTGGAGAAAAACACGACGCGAGGCAACGTGAGTCAATCAAAAATATGGTATTAATTCTGCAGAGAAGCTTGAAGGACCTCCGTTTTGAGTTCTTTATTCACCCAAAATAAGTTCATATAATCAAGATTCCATGAAATACCTGTCACCTAGATTTAAAGGTCAGAACACACACACACACACACACTGCAGAACAAGATGTAGTTGTGGTGTGTTGTTCACACCGCCAGACACAGAGAGAAAGACAGAGAGAAAGAGAGTGAGTGTTTGCTCCTAAAAGCACCACACAGACACTTGGGCTAATTGTTACATTATGGCTGCAACAAAACATTAGGCTGTTCTTAAATTACATTCCACTAGTGAGTGGCCAGAAGCCAGCACACAGAGACAGAGAGAGACAGACGGGCTAAAGCAAGCATGCCTTGGCAGTTTTCTATACAGGGCTACACAGCAACAGACTGAGCATGCCTTGGCAGTTTTCTATACAGGGTTACACAGCAACAGACTGAGCATGCCTTGGCAGTTTTCTATACAGGGTTACACAGCAACAGACTGAGCATGCCTTGGCAGTTTTCTATACAGGGTTACACAGCAACAGACTGAGCATGCCTTAGCAGTCAGTTTTCTATACAGGGCTACACAGCAACAGACTGAGCATGCCTTAGCAGTCAGTTTTCTATACAGGGCTACACAGCAACAGACTGAGCATGCCTTAGCAGTCAGTTTTCTATACAGGGTTACACAGCAACAGACTGAGCATGCCTTAGCAGTCAGTTTTCTATACAGGGCTACACAGCAACAGACTGAGCATGCCTTAGCAGTCAGTTTTCTATACAGGGCTACACAGCAACAGACTGAGCATGCCTTAGCAGTCAGTTTTCTATACAGGGTTACACAGCAACAGACTGAGGGCGAGAGAGTGCTGGGAAACGCATAGTGGTAATGAAACAAATGACAGGACCGCTAAATAAACCCTCCACTGGGGTAGACTAAATACCAAGCAGCACTGAGTTAGAATAGAACAGAATAGAAACGTGTGTATAAACCAGCACTAACTTGGAAAAGAATAGAAGCATCTGTATCAATCAGCAACTAGTTCAAATGGAATAGAATAGCTTAAGACAAATAAACACAGGTCCCGTGTGGCTCAGTTGGGGGGTTGTGGGTTCGATTCCAACGGGGGACCAGTACGAAAATGTATGCACTCACTACTGTAAGTTGCTCTGGATAAGAGCGTCTGCTAAATGACTAAAATTTAAATATAGAGTTTGAATAGAATAGAATAGAAACATGTGTATAACTAGCCCTGAGTTGGAATAGAATAGAAACATGTGTATAACTAGCCCTGAGTTGGAATAGAATAGAAACGTGTATAACTAGCCCTGAGTTGGAATAGAATAGAAACATGTGTATAACTAGCCCTGAGTTGGAATAGAATAGAAACATGTGTATAACTAGCCCTGAGTTGGAATAGAATAGAAACATGTGTATAACTAGCCCTGAGCTGGAATAGAATAGAAACATGTGTATAACTAGCCCTGAGCTGGAATAGAATATAATATATAACAGAGGAGGGCCTGTAGTCATGTTGTCAGGTTAAAACAACTTCCTGCCTGGCTGGCTGCTTTAAAGTTCCTCCTTTTGTTTTAAGGGAGTTGCCGCTGTAACTAAGCAGCGTCTTATGGCAGGTAAGGACAACCTCTTTACCTCCCTCAGCAAGCATGGACACAGCCAGATCAGGACGCATACATCATCACCAAATGATTCACGTGGAAAAAAAATAGATGAGAAATGATCTAGAAGTTACTGAATTCAAACCAGGCGTATTTTGTGAATAAAGATGAATAATAACGGCATCAGCAAACGCTGGGAAATGACAGCGCTACAACGATACACGTTTTTCTAATTTCTACCTCAGGAGCATGTAGGAAGATTTGGTGAAAGGAGAGAAAAGTGGAGAAGAATGTGGAAAAGAAATAAGACAAGATGTTTCTCACCTCAGCCATTGTCATTAGAGATAGGTTTCCAGGGTTACCGTGTAGTTTGCCATTCCCTGCGAGTCCTACAAAAGAACTGCCTCCAACTCTCCCGTCTGAACAAGTACTAACGCAAAAGAGCCATCACACGCCAGCACTCTGTCACACACACACTGTCACACACACACACACAGAGACACACACACACACTCTCCTGAGCGCTCACACCACATAAAAAACAATAAACTTACTGCTCTTACTCACACTCACACACACCTTTTTTCCACTCTCTCTTCCTATGTTGCCGAGGACTGGCTCTAAACTACTCAAGATGTGCTCTGTAGAGTGTGAGTGTGTATGTGTGTGTTGAAACCGGGCACAGGGGATTGGAATGAGATCCTCCCACTCTCCCACTCAGCATTCTCACCTCAGGAGCTGCCTGCTCCCTCCCCAGCACATACGTGCGCGCACTCACAAACACACGCGCACACACACACACACACACACACACACACACCCACATTGAGTCACAGGGCAGCCCCCCTCACAGCTGGCTAGAAGAGGGCATGACACTCATCTTTCACAGAGATTTGATCAAAAGGAATCACAAAGGCTGGAGGCACTCCTAATGCAGTCAGGAGAGACTCTACCTCTCCCTCGCTCTTTCCTTCCCTCCCTCTCTCTCTCTCTCTCTCTTCCCTCTCTCTCAGCCTGAGTAATGCTTTAAATCAATGCTGCCCCTCTCAGAGCAGAGAGCTCAGTCCAGCACGGCTGTGTGTGTTCACCTTAATGGAGTCTGTGAACAGCCTCCATAACAAGTTGTGCCTTGTGCCGTCAGGAACGTGTCAGTCTCTGTGTTAAGTATTTCTTTAGGACACAAAGTACATTTATGATACCGTTATTGTCACTGCACACTCGGACACATATCTTCATGCACTTTTTTTGCCCACACACATTTTTGACAGAACATAAGGTAGAATAACACTAAGTATTGTTATCAAGTCTAAGTCAGTTATCAATGATAGAATTGACTCGCACACACACACACACACACAAACACAAACACACACACATCCCTGCACCTTTGTTTTGACAGCGTTTTGGACTTCAAGTTTCAGGGACATCATAATCCATATAAACATGCCAAATACATGTGCAGGAGTAAATTCATCTTTATGTGTGAATAATCAATTGTCTTTCTTTTTCCAATGATCATTATCATAATGATAAAAACAAGGACAGAATGTGTGTTCACTCATTCAGAAATGGCCCATAGTGACTGTTTCACGTCAGTGTTTAGGGCTACTGTCTCATATTGACACACTTAAACCATGTCAGAGAAAAATGCTAATGAACCGTCTGACTGTTTCTTTTTTTGTTGCTTCAATTATAAGCTACTCACAGGGGTTAGAGGTCAGAGCACCCTGCAAAGTCTGCTATAAGGAGAGTAGCCTAATGCGCTCTCTCTGTATCGCTCTCTCCTGTTTTTACACGGCTCTAATTCGCTCTTCCTCATTAACTCCTTCACCGTTTCAAATGTTCTATCTCTCCTTTCATCTCTTTGTTCTCCTTTGTCAATGTATTTTATTTTACTTTGTCTCTCTGTCTGTGTCTCGCTCTCTCTCTCTCGCTCTCTCAGAGAAAGCTCCCTTCCTCTCTCCTGCTGCTGATCTTAGCCATTAGGGGCGTCTGCTAATCCACAAATTACACAGCAAGTTTAAACAGGTATGCTGTTGCTGCCTCTGTCTGTCTGTCTGTGCTTTGTTAGCTACCAGCAGAGGGGAGGAGAAAGGAGAGGGTTTCCACCAGGAAAATAAATCACTCAAACGCTCAAATCTCAGGCCGCATATTTTTTATACAAGCATTAAGTATGAATCTAAGTATTTACAGAATTTGCAGAGAGCGTCTGGGACGGTAACTGATAAAACCTATCTAATAACCCTTGAAGTTGGATATTAACCCTCCATTACTTTCACACATGACATCAAAGCTTTTCTGATTTGTGAATAAGCCCAAATGTTATGAGGTTATTACATATGGATCAGGAGAGATAGTCAATCAGGCATGCAACGCGGGGTGGAGGTGCTTCAGTCCTTCTTCTCCGTCAGGGAAATACATACGCCTGGAACTCTTCATTTATTCCTTACCTAGGGGATGCATACCAAACAGACGGACGGATGGACACAGAGACCCGGGTTGGATTATGAGGTCCTGCTGGTTGGTTAGATTGCTGTTCTACGGTAGGCTAGAGCCGCTGTTGCCAAGGGCGGCGGAGCGGAGGAGGCTCCCGCTAAAACCACAGTAAATAAACACCATGTGCAGAGAAACAGGTCACGCTATTATTTACATGTTAGCCATTTTGGTTTCCGAAAATAATCATAATAATGCTTGAGGATGAGTTGTGTTGGGATGAATGTTTGGTTTGGACTTGGAAATATCAATGGTTTATTTGAGACCATAGCCTTGTTTTTGTAAAAATAAAATAAAACCCATAAACATTTAAAACAGTATTTGATTTGGTTTTTAAGGTGGCAGAATCTTTGTAAATTTTTTCAGTGCTGGTTTTATAAACAACATTTATTTTGTTTCTCCTATAATATATAATAATAATATAATATGCCATTTAGCAGACGCTTTTATCCAAAGCGACTTACAGTCATGTGTGCATAATCTTTTTTTTCATAGTGAAGCATTGAATGTGTATTACCTAAGTGGTAGCTTATTGTGAAAACGCAACATAACTTCATCATTTGTTTACGTGGCAAAAATATATCTAATCCGACATGAAATATGTGAGGTGAATAAAATCAATGTGTATGATTCAATGATTATTCTATCTCTGTTGTATCAAAATTAACCAATACAGAAATTAAGTGCCTTTTGGAAGACCTGTCTCAGGTTTAAGTTCTCTCTCTCTCTCTCTCTCTCTCTCTCTCTCTCTCTCTCTCTCTCTCTCTCTCTCTCTCTCTCTCTCTCTCTCTCTCTCTCTCTCTCTCTCTCTCTCTCTCTCTCTCTCTCTCTCTCTCTCTCTCTCTCTCTCTCTCTCTCTCTCTCTCTCTCTCTCTCTCTCTCTCTCTCTCTCTCTCTCTCTCTCTCTCTCTCTCTCTCTCTCTCTCTCTCTCTCTCTCTCTCTCTCTCTCTCTCTCTCTCTCTCTCTCTCTCTCTCTCTCTCTCTCTCTCTCTCTCTCTCTCTCTCTCTCTCTCTCTCTCTCTCTCTCTCTCTCTCTCTCTCTCTCTCTCTCTCGTTAGAAAAGGCAGGTCGTGTCTTCCAAGTAGTCACTAGATGACCATGTCTGAAGGAACTAAAAACGTCACTAGTCATTCTATAGAATACAAAAGTGCCAATACATGACCTATTTATACCTCAACTAGTGTTAGACTTCTGATTATTAGTAGGATGAAGGTAAATCCTAGAGGAAGGGTTCTTTCATAGGTGTGATTATAAAGTGCCCAAGTACATCCCTCCTCTCTGGAATGACCAGGTAGTGACGACCGTGTCCTCCTGACCCAGGCTGGACCTGTCCAGACACAGCCAGGTGGAACGAACTGGAGCTGCTTGTTGTGAAGAGATGTGTGTGTCTGTAGTTAACGTATCTACCATGAGTATCTATCCTGTGTGTGGTGTGTGTGTGTGCACATGCATGCTGTGTGTGTGTGTTCGCACACGTATATCTCTGTGTGTGTGTGTGCTTCTGCCTTTACTTTAGCTGACAGTAAAAAGGGCAAAAGAGAAGCCATTACCCACAGCCACTCATCCAGGAGCCTCTGTGGTACCAGGCCCCGACCGTCACCTCCCCAAATGGCAGGCGTTTACCTGTCATCCCCGGTCATTACTCAATACAGACACTCTCACAGCCACGGTCACTTTAAATCACATTACAGAGGACAGAGAGAGGCTAAGAGATCCTGGGTGCCTCCCAAATGGCACCCTATCCCTATGGGCCCTGGTCGAAAGTAGTGCACTATATAGGGAATAGGGTGCCATTTGGGACGCAACCTAAGAGAGCCTGAGTTAACTTCAAATTAGGCTCTAAACAGAGGTGTCAGTGGTTGGGATGGAAGATATTTAGTGGGGGAAAACAGGGCGTGTGTATGAGCGTGTCCAATATAGCTTAGTTTGTTGAATGTTCGGTGAGTGATAAGATGGGTTTAGTCGTAAAAATCACTCCATGTATGCAAAAGAAACAACGTAGAATGGTTTTCTGAGAGGCCATTTTGACCCGAGGTACATTACGCTGGCGCAACACACTGGTGTAGGTGTGTGTGAAAGGTTTTAAAGTGTGCTTGTGTGTGTGTGTGTTCATGGTGGTTTAATGAAGACCAGTTTAATCTAAAACAGTGAGAGTAAAAGCATGGATGGTCTCTAAGTGCACTTCAAATGTAGGTTTAGAGCACCTGCTTTTACAGTCAACTCTAGAAATATATGAACTACGTGAGTTGCTTCAGTGAAAGGGAAGAACATCCTGATAGATCTGACATTTATTTCAATATTTTAGACTAAAGGTAACACATTAAAACTCTCTAACAATAATAATACTATTGATTACGGTCACCAACGTAATTGTAACAGAAACGTCAATTACTATTAAACACTTACTATTTAGCATCTATTCTGTAGTGTTAACCACCTTGTTTGGAGAACAATACATTTTGGGATGAAAAATCTGATGCGTTACTTATGCCCTTGTCCTGCCGCCATTACAATAATGTTCCCCTCGCTGCCAATCAAGGTTTTGGACTGGAACCCTCAGAGAGCCTTGGACAGCGGTCTGGCTCATATGTGAGGGTGACTGATGCAAACCATGTGTCTGTCTGTTCTATCAGCCGTTGAGAGAGAGTGAAGGGATCCTTACATGGGGCTCACCTGCAGGAAAAGACATTAGCAGGAACAAAAACAACTCACACACAGAGAGAGAGAGAGAGAGAGAGAGAGAGAGAGAGAGAGAGAGAGAGAGAGAGAGAGAGAGAGAGAGAGAGAGAGAGAGAGAGAGAGAGAGAGAGAGAGAGACAGAGAGAGAGAGAGAGAGAGAGAGAGAGAGAGAGAGAGAGCAGAGCTGGCTTCCACGTCTATTATTGTGTTAGATTGAAAAGCATTACTTTGCTGAAGTGGAACCATCGCGCTCCAAACCAACTGTCACGAGAGGTAGAGGGAAACTGGAGGCAGCGCTCACATTTCTCAAACATTTTACTCTAAGCAACGTTGTTTCTTTGTTTCGGGGTAATATTCACGTGAGTGATGCCCAATCCTAAATTGACCCCTATACCACCTATGCACCTATGATGTTGTTGTGATTGTTGGCTGCAATGCTGCACCTCGACTCATGTTGTTTGAAGTGCTTCCTACTCCTCTCCTCTGTAGTTAGTTTGTTGTCCCATGTTAGAATAAATCTCACAGACCAATTACTGTATGTCAGAGCATTCTACAAAGGTAAAAACTCCTCTCCTCTCTTCTGCTCTCCTCATCTCTGCTCTGATGACAGTGCACTGATCAGGTCACAAAGGAGAACAGAGAGAGATTAATAAAGCTACTTCCTGTCCTTCTATTCCTCCATCCCGTGAGTCTGGTATTGATCAGGCGTGCGGGGCATTAGAGAGGGAGGGGGAAGATGCTTTTATGATAATCTCTGTCAGACGCGGCGAGGCCCGGACAGTAATGGCTGCATTAGACCCCCATCCCCTCTCCACCCGACACCTGGCCTGTTCTCTTCGGACCGGCTGTTTGCATTACAACACTGTGTTAATGGCCTCTTTAGTGGCCCGGGGGGTAGAGACAGAGGAAACTTTCCAGGAGTTTCCAGTACAGGAGAGGAGCAGAGAGCCATGGGGAGTGTCCAGAGAGAGAGTGAGTGATAGATGGCACCATTTTGAATAAAGTGCATTATGGGAGGGAGTGTTTTTCCTGCGATGCCATTGGCTGATAGAGAAACTGGGAAGTGGAGGAGTGGAGAGGGGAGGATATGTCTGGATCAGTGTAGACCCAGACAGACGACTGATCAATATTCCTTTCTCTCCCTCCCTCCATCCCTATATTGCTTTCTCACTCTGCCCCATCTCTCTCTCAAACACTTTCTCTCTGTCGCTCTCTCGCTCCCCCTCTCTCTCAATGCTGTCCACTCTCCACTCAAGAAATTCCTAACTCTTTGCAATGGGGCTTTGTTTGATGCGTTCAGTCTGAAGGTGAAGCTAAATGGTGTCTGTCGTGGACTCCCAATAGATGAAGAACAGCCATGCTTGCTGGCTAGTTTAGTGGATTAAGTTAAGATCAATATAAGTATGAAACCTGGATGTTTGCATAAACCAATGAGAGAATACTGGAGAAGAAAAAGGAATTTACCCCAAAAATATAAAGTTAGGATCTGGCCCTAAAAGACCTGGGCCCGTTTTCATAAAGCATCTCAGAGTAGGAGAGCTGATCTAGGATCAGGTCCCCCCTGCCAATAATAATCTTATGCATTATGACCTAAAAGGGGAAACTGATCCTAGATCAGCATTCCTACTGCAGATTTTTTCCTCCCTTTTCACCCTCACATATTTCACCAGGCAGGTCTTAGGGGGTGAAGCCTGGGGATGCCTGCCCTGCCCTGCCCTGCCCTGCCTGGCTGCCTGGCTGGACGGAAAACAGACTACTGGGGGAAAAGAATGAGAGAAAAAAGACTGAGAGAAGAGAGAGAGACACCTGGACACCATCAGTCTCAGCCAAGGTAAACATCTCCGACATTCCTCCCGGCACACTGGCCTGCCGGGGTTAAAGGTCATGATGACAAACGAGTGACCCAGGAGCCCTGAGAGGCCGACAGAGGAGGGGAGAGGCAGGAGAAGGGAGCCTCTGGAATCTCTCAGCAGGGGGACGGCCAGGGAGGGGACGGGGGACAACAAGTAGCATTCATAGGGCTAGGGATTTAGGGGTTAGGAGCCAGGGTTAGGAACCAGGACAGGGCCACAGAGGCTACAGGGGCCAGCACTCAGGGGCTTAGCCTGTGATCTTCAGACCTCAGACTGCCTTAGCCACCTTTATATTTTTCTCTCTCTTCCTTACACTCTCTCCTGTAAGTACCTGTGGTCCTCAGAAAGTATCTCTCTCTTCCTTACAATCTCTCCTGTAAGTACCTGTGGCCCTCAGAAAGTCTCTCTCTCTTCTTTATACTCTCTGCTGTAAGTGCCTGTGGCCCTCAGAAAGTCTCTCTCTCTTCCTTACACTCTATCCTGTAAGTACTTGTGGCCCTCAGAAAGTATCTCTCTCTTCCTTACACTCTCTCCTGTAAGTACCTGTGGCCCTCAGAAAGTCTCTCTCTCTTCCTTACACTCTCTCCTGTAAGTGCCTGTGGCCCTCAGAAAGTCTCTCTCTCTTTCTTGCTCTCTCTCTTTCGCTCACATACACACATATCTCCATCTCTCTTTCTACCTCTGTATTTTTTCCTTATGTCCCAACCTTCCTCCCCTCCTTTCTCTCTACGTCCCACACAGTGATGTGGCCCTCCAGGCAGGGATGGCTCTCCCCTTGTGACATCACAAAGGGCCTGAGGACTGCAATGGCAAGTTTGACTAAGCTGGTCTCCTGCAACTTCACGTTAGGGCTCCTTTGTTAACTCTTCTATATCAAATCAAATCAAATTTTATTGGTCACATGCGCCGAATACAACAGGTGCAGACATTACAGTGAAATGCTTACTTACAGCCCTTAACCAACAGTGCATTTATTTTAAACAAAAAAAATAAAAAAATAAAAAAGTAAAAATAAAACAACAACAAAAAAAAGTGTTGAGAAAAAAAAGAGCAGAAGTAAAATAAAGTGACAGTAGGGAGGCTATATATACAGGGGGGTACCGTTGCAGAGTCAATGTGCGGGGGCACCGGCTAGTTGAGGTAGTTGAGGTAATATGTACATGTGGGTAGAGTTAAAGTGACTATGCATAAATACTTAACAGAGTAGCAGCAGCGTAAAAAGGATGGGGTGGGGGGGCAGTGCAAATAGTCCGGGTAGCCATGATTAGCTGTTCAGGTGTCTTATGGCTTGGGGGTAGAAGCTGTTGAGAAGTCTTTTGGACCTAGACTTGGCACTCCGGTACCGCTTGCCGTGCGGTAGCAGAGAGAACAGTCTATGATGTACTGGGCCGTACGCACTACCCTCTGTAGTGCCTTGCGGTCGGAGGCCAAGCAGTTGCCATACCAGGCGGTGATGCAACCAGTCAGGATGCTCTCGATGGTGCAGCTGTAGAATTTTTTGAGGATCTGAGGACCCATGCCAAATCTTTTTAGTCTCCTGAGGGGGAATAGGCTTTGTTGTGCCCTCTTCACGACTGTCTTGGTGTGTTTGGACCATGATAGTTCGTTGGTGATGTGGACACCAAGGAACTTGAAGCTCTCAACCTGTTCCACTACAGCCCCGTCGATGAGAATGGGGGCGTGCTCAGTCCTCTTTTTTTTCCTGTAGTCCACAATCATCTCCTTTGTCTTGGTCACGTTGAAGGAGAGGTTGTTGTCCTGGCACCACACGGCCAGATCTCTGACCTCCTCCCTATAGGCTGGCTCATCGTTGTCGGTGATCAGGCCTACCACTGTTGTGTCGTCGGCAAACTTAATGATGGTGTTGGAGTCGTGCCTGGCCATGCAGTCATGGGGTGAACAGAGAGTACAGGAGGGGGACTGAGCACGCACCCCTGAGGGGGCCCCCGTGTTGAGGATCAGTGTGGCAGATGTGTTGTTACCTACCCTTACCACCTGGGGGGCGGCCCGTCAGGAAGTCCAGGATCCAGTTGCAGAGGGAGGTGTTTAGTCCCAGGATCCTTAGCTTAGTGATGAGCTTAGAGGGCACTATGGTGTTGAATGCTGAGCTGTAGTCAATGAATAGCATTCTCACGTAGGTGTTCCTCTTGTCCAGGTGGGAAAGGGCAGTGTGGAGTGCAATAGAGATTGCATCATCTGTGGATCTGTTGGGGCGGTATGCAAATTGGAGTGGGTCTAGGGTTTCTGGGATAATGCTGTTGATGTGAGCCATGACCAGCCTTTCAAAGCACTTCATGGCTACAGACGTCAGTGCTACGGGTCGGTAGTCATTTAGGCAGGTTATCTTAGAGTCCTTGGGCACGGGGACTATGGTGGTCTGCTTGAAACATGTTGGTATTACAGACTCAGTCAGGGACATGTTGAAAATGTCAGTGAAGACACTTGCCAGTTGGTCAGCACATGCTTGGAGTACACGTCCTGGTAATCCGTCTGGCCCTGCGGCCTTGTGAATGTTGACCTGCTTAAAAGTCTTACTCACATCGGCTACGGAGAGCGTGATCACATAGTCATCCGGAACAGCTGGTGCTCTCATGCATGCTTCAGTGTTGCTTGCCTCGAAGCGAGCATAGAAGTGGTTTAGCTCGTCTGGTAGGCTTGTGTCACTGGGCAGCTCGCGACTGTGCTTCCCTTTGTAGTCTGTAATAGTTTTCAAGCCCGGCCACATCCGACGAGCGTCAGAGCCAGTGTAGTACGATTCAATCTTAGTCCTGTATTGACTCTTTGCCTGTTTGATGGTTCGTCGGAGGTCATAGCAGGGTTTCTTATAAGCGTCCGGGTTAGAGTCCCGTTCCTTGAAAGCGGCAGCTCTACCCTTTAGCTCAGTGTGGATGTTTCCTGTAATCCATGGCTTCTGGTTGGGGTATGTACGTACGGTCACTGTGGGGACGACATCATCGATGCACTTATTGATGAAGCCAGTGACTGATGTGGTGTACTCCTCAATGCTGTCTGAAGAATCCCGGAACATGTTCCAGTCTGTACTAGCAAAACAGTCCTGTAGCTTAGCATCTGCTTCATCTGACCACTTTTTTATTAACCGAATAATTCTATATGGAAGTTACCACTACGCGCAAGCTATAATATTAGTCAGGGGTTGCGCTAATGAGTTTAACTGAGAAGAGGGTGTCAATTTGAACCAGCGAGACACATTTCAGCCCGAGTGCTCATCTAATAGAAAGTCAGTTACAGCTAGGGAGCGTGTAATGACAATATTTAATGAGAAAGGAATGGTGAGAATGTGCAGGAAGGCATGGTGGTGATAAGAACCGACTGGAAACAGGTAGGCTTTCCTCCACGCAGGTGCCAACCATCCACATTGTAGCTAGCTAATCTGTAAAGATAAGATACAGTACTGGAATGGCTAATGGTATGAGGTTTGCGTAAAGCACAAGATACTGTAAGAATAACTAATAGCACAAGGCTAAGATACTGACACTTAGCATAAAACTAAGATACTGCAATGACTGGGCGAAGATACCAAATGGTTCTTAACATACAGTACTGAAATTACTTTTAGACTAAAGCAAAAAATTACTGTAGCCTAATTACTGTTAGCATGAAGCGAAGATACTGTAATAAGTGTTAGTATAAAGTTTAGCTACTATAATAACTGTTAGCTTAATGCGAAGTTATGGTCAAGGCTATTAGCATAAAACTAAGATTCCGTATTGAACATTAGCATAAAGCTAAGATTCCGTAATGACCATTAGCATAAAGCTAAGGTCAGTGGTGTAAAGTAACTTAAGTCGTTTTCTTGTGGTGTCTGTACTAGGGTTGTCACAACACCAGTATTGCGATACTCAGAGGTATCGTGGCAAGGAAACACAACATGAAGCGGACTGAATTTCCTGAGGAAAACAGACCTACTGTTGGAAACAAGCAGCCTTATTTTGTCACCCAGAATCACGTTTATTTTCCAAGCTATAGCACACAATATTGTTTGGAAAATCAGGTATCGTATTATTGTGATACTGGTATCGTGACAACCCTAATCTGTACTTTACTATTTATATTTTTACAACTTTTACTTTTACTCGACTACATTCCTAAAGAAAATATGTATTTTTTACTCCATACATTTTCCCTGACACCCAAAAGTACTTGTTACATTTCGAATGCTTAGCAGGACAGGAAATTGGTCAAATTCACGCACTTATCAAGAGAACATCCCTGGTCATCCCTACTGCCTCTGAAATGATTTATAACATTTACTTTTGATACTTAAATATATTTTAGAATTCACTATTACCTTTGATACTTAAGTATATTTAATACCAGATACAACTCTCTGAGTTAAATTACTGAGGATTTATGACATTGTAGGAAAACTGTAACAGGAACATGGCAGGGACTAGCAGTAGTATTATCTGAATAATTTAGCCCAGATGTTGTGTAGAGAGTAAAGATAAGGTATTATCAGTGAAGATGAGGTGAACAGTCCAGCTGAGTGATGAGTCAGTTGTTTAGAGTGCTCTGTGGTGAGGTATGCCTACTGACTTACAGCAGGAGTAGAGGGTGTACTGTGACCTCTCAACTTTACCCTCACGCTGAACCGCACCCTGCCTCACCGCACGCACACACGAACGCACACAGTTTCCATGTAAACAAATGTTCAACCATACTCTCCCCACTCATGGATATAGTGACTTACACAGGGACATCTGCAGCTTCTCGCACACCCTCTGTCTACCTCCCTTTCCCTCATAGGATCTCTCTCTCTACCTCCCTTTCCCTAATATTATCTCTCTCTCTCTACCTCCCTTTCCCTCATCTTCTCTTTCTCTCTACCTCCCTTTCCCTCATCTTATCTCTCTATCTGCCTCTCTTTCTTCATCCATTTCTTTCTCTAATCCCTCTCCCCCTTTAAACCATTCTATTACAGTATCTCTCTCTCTCAAGTTGCTTTAATGGCATGAGAAACATTGCATAAATACTATACAATATTCATTGTAATAAAAACATTATAAAATACTACATAATAGTGAAATAAAATAGTAATAATAAAACAATAATTCAAATAACAACAATAGAATGACAACAGTAGATAGTAATAGAAAAATAGGACAGACCATGGGGCTAAACATGAAAAATAACAAGCTACTATTATTACTACTAAAATGAATGCTACCACCACTGTTATTTACACAAATACCACAACTACCCCTACTATTACCATTACTAGCTATAATTTCTACTACCAATATTTCTACCTACCCCTACCATCACCACCACCATTAAACTACTACCATTACCCCTACTACCACTACCACCATTAAACTACTACCGCTACCATTACCCCTACTACCACTACCACCATTAAACTACTACCACCACCATTAAACTACTACCGCTACCATTACCCTTCTACCACTACCACCATTAAACTACTACCGCTACCATTACCCCTACTACCACTACCACCATTAAACTACTACCACTACCCCTACTACCACTACCACCATTAAACTACTACCACCACCATTAAACTACTACCGCTTCCATTACCATTCTACCACTACCACCATTAAACTACTACCGCTACCATTACCCCTACTACCACTATTAAACTACTACCACTACCATTACCCTTCTACCACTACCACCATTAAACTACTACCGCTACCATTACTCTTCTACCACTACCACCATTAAACTACTACCACTACCATTACCCCTACTACCACTACAACCATTAAACTACTACCACTACCATTGCCCCTACTACCACTACCACCATTAAACTACTACCACTACCATTACCCCTACTACCACTACCACCATTAAACTACTACCGCTACCATTACCCTTCTACCACTACCACCATTAAACTACTACCGCTACCATTACCCCTACTACCACCATTAAACTACTACCGCTACCATTACCCCTTCTACCACTACCACCTTTAAACTACTACCACTACCATTACCCCTACTACCACTACCACCATTAAACTACTACCGCTACCATTACCCCTACTACCACCATTAAACTACTACCACTACCATTACCACTTCTACCACTACCACCATTAAACTACTACCACCACCATTAAACTACTACCGCTACCATTACCCTTCTACCACTACCACCATTAAACTACTACCGCTACCATTACCCCTACTACCACTACCACCATTAAACTACTACCACTACCCCTACTACCACTACCACCATTAAACTACTACCACCACCATTAAACTACTACCGCTTCCATTACCCTTCTACCACTACCACCATTAAACTACTACCGCTACCATTACCCCTACTACCACTATTAAACTACTACCACTACAACCATTAAACTACTACCACTACCATTACCCCTACTACCACTACCACCATTAAACTACTACCACTACCCCTACTACCACTACCACCATTAAACTACTACCACCACCATTAAACTACTACCACTTCCATTACCCTTCTACCACTACCACCATTAAACTACTACCGCTACCATTACCCCTACTACCACTATTAAACTACTACCACTACCATTACCCTTCTACCACTACCACCATTAAACTACTACCACTACCATTACCCCTACTACCACTACAACCATTAAACTACTACCACTACCATTGCCCCTACTACCACTACCACCATTAAACTACTACCACTACCATTGCCCCTACTACCACTACCACCATTAAACTACTACCACTACCATTACCCCTACTACCACTACCACCATTAAACTACTACCGCTACCATTACCCTTCTACCACTACCACCATTAAACTACTACCGCTACCATTACCCCTACTACCACCATTAAACTACTACCGCTACCATTACCCCTTCTACCACTACCACCTTTAAACTACTACCACTACCATTACCCCTACTACCACTACCACCATTAAACTACTACCGCTACCATTACCCTTCTACCACTACCACCATTAAACTACTACCGCTACCATTACCCCTACTACCACCATTAAACTACTACCACTACCATTACCACTTCTACCACTACCACCATTAAACTACTACCACCACCATTAAACTACTACCGCTACCATTACCCTTCTACCACTACCACCATTAAACTACTACCGCTACCATTACCC
This sequence comes from Coregonus clupeaformis, assembly GCF_020615455.1. Lineage (NCBI taxonomy): Eukaryota > Metazoa > Chordata > Actinopteri > Salmoniformes > Salmonidae > Coregonus > Coregonus clupeaformis. The sequence goes on from NC_059206.1 coordinate 63,964,668, forward strand.
CTACTACCACTACCACCATTAAACTACTACCACTACCCCTACTACCACTACCACCATTAAACTACTACCACCACCATTAAACTACTACCGCTTCCATTACCCTTCTACCACTACCACCATTAAACTACTACCGCTACCATTACCCCTACTACCACTATTAAACTACTACCACTACAACCATTAAACTACTACCACTACCATTACCCCTACTACCACTACCACCATTAAACTACTACCACTACCCCTACTACCACTACCACCATTAAACTACTACCACCACCATTAAACTACTACCGCTTCCATTACCCTTCTACCACTACCACCATTAAACTACTACCGCTACCATTACCCCTACTACCACTATTAAACTACTACCACTACCATTACCCTTCTACCACTACCACCATTAAACTACTACCACTACCATTACCCCTACTACCACTACAACCATTAAACTACTACCACTACCATTGCCCCTACTACCACTACCACCATCAAACTACTACCACTACCATTACCCCTACTACCACTACCACCATTAAACTACTACTGCTACCATTACCCTTCTACCACTACCACCATTAAACTACTACCGCTACCATTACCCCTACTACCACCATTAAACTACTACCGCTACCATTACCCCTACTACCACCATTAAACTACTACCGCTACCATTACCCTTCTACCACTACCACCATTAAACTACTACCGCTACCATTACCCCTACTACCACCATTAAACTACTACCGCTACCATTACCCCTTCTACCACGACCACCATTAAACTACTACCACTACCATTACCCCTTCTACCACTACCACCATTAAACTACTACCACTACCATTACCCCTACTACCACTACAACCATTAAACTACTACCACTACCATTGCCCCTACTACCACTACCACCATTAAACTACTACCACTACCATTACCCCTACTACCACTACCACCATTAAACTACTACCACTACCATTACCCCTACTACCACTACCACCATTAAACTACTACCGCTACCATTACCCCTACTACCACTACCACCATTAAACTACTACCACTACCATTACCCCTACTACCACTACCACCATTAAACTACTACCGCTACCATTACCCCTACTACCACTACCACCATTAAACTACTACCGCTACCATTACCCTTCTACCACTACCACCATTAAACTACTACCGCTACCATTACCCCTACTACCACTACCACCATTAAACTACTACCGCTACCATTACCCCTACTATTTTGAATAATAATCACAGTAATAATAACAACAATAAAAACAATAATAACAGTAATAATAACAATAATCTCTTTCTCTCTCTCTCTACCCTTCATTCCCTCTATTTTCTCTACTGCTGTCCACCCCCTCCCCCTCTCTCAGAATGGACAGAAGAGGTTCTGTACATCAGGAGTACAGCTAGGAGTTCTGTCCAACATCCTCCATGGGAAGCATTAGACAGGTGGCCCTTTCTTTCAGAGCAGCTAGGCTCTTCTGATGCTGAGTTACATTAATCTACCACCCTGTCTCCACCCCCATCTGATGCTGAGTTACATTAATCTACCACCCTGTCTCCACCCCCATCTGATGCTGAGTTACATTAATCTACCACCCTGTCTCCACCCCCATCTGATGCTGAGTTACATTCATCTGCCACCCTGTCTCCACCCCCATCTGATGCTGAGTTACATTAACTACTACCCTGTCTCCACCCCCATCTGATGCTGAGTTACATTAATCTACTACCCTGTCTCCACCCCCATCTGATGCTGAGTTACATTAATCTGCCACCCTGTCTCCACCCCCATCTGATGCTGAGTTACATTAATCTACTACCCTGTCTCCACCCCCATCTGATGCTGAGTTACATTAATCTACCACCCTGTCTCCACCCCCATCTGATGCTGAGTTACATTAATCTACCACCCTGTCTCCACCCCCATCTGATGCTGAGTTACATTAATCTACTACCCTGTCTCCACCCCCATCTGATGCTGAGTTACATTAATCTACTACCCTGTCTCCACCCCCATCTGATGCTGAGTTACATTAATCTACTACCCTGTCTCCACCCCCATCTGATGCTGAGTTACATTAATCTACTACCCTGTCTCCACCCCCATCTGATGCTGAGTTACATTAATCTACTACCCTGTCTCCACCCCCATCTGATGCTGAGTTACATTAATCTACTACCCTGTCTCCACCCCCATCTGATGCTGAGTTACATTCATCTATGTCCCCCCATCTGACAGCCACGTGATCAGCTCAGTGAAATCTAAATCTCACTACACCTGCACCTGGCAGCACTGGGCCGAGAGCTGAGGGAAACACACAAAGGGAATAATTCAATCCCTGGAGAGCACCTTTCATATGCTCCCTCCTGCTCCATGTCATCACATCAAACCACAGCAGGGTGTTACTTCATGGGACAGCAGACCGCTTGTTTTTGCCTGAGCCTATATGGACCGGCGAAGTAACGAACCAGTAAAGCAACGAACAAGCAAACAACGAACTAACCAAGCAATGAACCAGTGAAGCAATGAACCAGTGAAGAAATGAAATAAACGGACACCTTTACTGAATTCTAGTGCTGTACACTGCAACAGCCCTTATCACATATCCACGGCCTTGAATGAGCACAACCCAAATTGTTCCATTACATTATCAATACAGATCTAAAAAGCAAACCATTTGCCCTGCATTTTGTTCACTTCAAAGCTAACTGACAAAAATAAATCAAGATTTTGGCCAAATAGTCTTATTTTGTTCCAAACCACAGCCAGTTGATTTGAGTTCCAGCTCTTTGTCCTGTGGGGCTCTCTCTCGCCCCTCAGGTGGTGGCAGCGGTGAGGCACTGAGACTTGAGTTTTTTTTACCCAGAGGGCTTTGCTGTGGTGACACAACGTGACCTCCACTGGGCTCTGGGCGCAGGAGGAGGAGAGCAGGAACAGAGGGAATAAGTGAGGGGACAGAGTAAAGAGAGGAGGGCCTGGAGATTGTTGTGGGTCTGTGCGTGTCTTGTCTGTGTTTAGGTGTCATTAAGACAAACACAAACACTCACTCTGGTGGCTCTTACTCTATAGGACTAGCAGGGGTGGGTTTGTCCTCCTGTGTCCACCCTCTGACCCTGCACTGGAACACACACACACACACACACACACACACACACACACACACACACACACACACACACACACACACACACACACACACACACACACACACACACACACACACACACACACACACACACACAAACACATCAAATCAAATTGTATTTGCAACATGCGCCGAATACAACAGGTGTAGACCTTACAGTGAAATGCTTACTTACAAGCCCTTAACCAACAATGCAGTTTTAAGAAAAATAGGTGTTAAGTAAAAAATAGATAAATGAAAAATAACAAATAATTAAAGAGCAGCAGTAAAATACAATAACAGTAGGGAGGCTATATACAGGGGTTACCGGTACAGAGTCAATGTGCGGGGGCACAGGTTAGTTGAGGTAATTGAGGTAATATGTACATGTGGGTAGAGTTAAAGTGACTATGCATAGATAATAAACAGAGAGTAGCAGCAGCGTAAAAGAGGGGGTGGGGTGGGGTGGGGAGGACAATGCAAATAGTCCGGGTAGCCATGATTAGCTGTTCAGGAGTCTTTTGGCTTGGGAGTAGAAGCTGTTAAGAAGCCTTTTGGACCTAAACTTAGCGCTCCGGTACCACTTGCCGTGCGGTAGCAGAGAGAACAGTCTATGACTAGGGTGACTGGAGTCTTTGACAATTTTTAGGGCCTTCCTCTGACACCGCCTGGTATAGAGGTCCTGGATGGCAGGAAGCTTGGCCCCAGTGATGTATTGGGCTGTACACACTACCCTCTGTAGTGCCTTACGGTCGGAGGCCGAGCAGTTGCTATACCAAGCAGTGATGCAACCAGTCAGGATGTTCTCGATGGTGCAGCTGTATAACTTTTTGAGGATATGAGGACCCATGCAAAATATTTTCAGTCTCCTGAGGGAGAATAGGCTTTGTCGTGCCCTCTTCACGACTGTGTTGGTGTGTCACACACACACAGTCATTTTTAGCAGATGCTGTTATTCAGAGCAACTTACATTAGTGCAGTCACACAAACACCACACATTGAGACACTCTGACACACTCAGAGACACACTCAGAGACATCCACAGCGTGGCCCAGGGCTGGATGGCTGTGTTAGGGCTTGTAGGGGCTGAGTGAGGCTTGGCGGAGGGCCTATAGGAGCCCCCCAGGGCCGTGGTGCTACAGTGGTGTGTTTGTGGACAAACATCACTGGGTGAAAGCTCCAGTCGTCACATGTTTAAAGGAAGAGAGAGTCAAAGCTGTCTGGGTTAAACACCTGGGTCACGGTTTAACACATGAAACAGGAGACAGCATCTTCAAACAGAGAAGGTTTTAACTGAACAAGTCATCTCATTTTGATTTTCCGTTTCAGAAGACTTTCACCTGCACTTCATGTTTCCTAGTAAACATCGTTTTTTAAACTAAATAACCTCGAAAGGAAAATCTCTCTGAAAGCTGTTATTCAAGTCTAGGCTGATCAAGGCTATAACCGCACAAAAAGCGTTCTCTGGGGCTATCCTTTTAACATGCACGAAAGGTGATTCAGACATGCTTCATCTTAAAACACATTGGCTTACAACACAGAACTACACCCATCACCCAGTGGCACCTTATTCCCTATGTAGTGCACTACTTTGGTCACAAGTAGCACACTATATAGGGAATAGGGTACAATTTGGGACGGCCCCATTGACACGAGCCCATTCCAAGCCAGTCAAATGAGAGCCCTAACCCAGCCCAGTTTTCTGCCCAGTCAGCCACGGCCCAGAAACAGTCACTGTAATGTAATGAGTGTTTTCTCTCATAAAATGAAGTCTGCTGTAGACAGGCCCTATCAGAGACAGTAATAATCTCCACAGTGTGTGTGTGTGTGTGTGTGTGTGTGTGTGTGTGTGTGTGTGTGGCTTCCAGATGATCCACTAACCTCTTGCTGGTCGTCACACACAAAAACACACACACACACACACGTCGTGCTGCACTAAAGCTGTTCAATATTTAAACAAAACAAGTGTGACACGGTGTCTCACACGATCACAGACAACATGGGCCTCAACCACTGGGGTGACTTGTTTTTCTCCCTCTCTCCCCCTCTCTCTCTCTTTCGCACTCTTTCTCTCCATTTCTGCCTCTTTAGTGAAATGTGAGACCCCAGCAGCGACATTCCTTTGTGAAGAGCAGGGGAGAGAAATGCTCCCCGTCTCTGTCGACTCCAACCACACAAATAAAGTTTGTTTCCAAACTGGTGAGAATTTCTTGATCCCCATTTAGATATTATTCTAAAAACACTGGGACAAAGAGCGACATGACTGTGTGTTATAGTACTAGGCTAAATGACAATGTACCATCAACCACCGGCACAATGGAAAGACAGGGACTCAGAATTATGTCAAACAAAGAGTCACAAAGACAGTATTAGGCTAGCTGACAACGTACTATCAACGACAAGTATTTATACACAGGGACACAGATTTACGTCAAACAAAGATAAACACACACATGTACAGGTTCGGTGCTGTCTCTGAGCTACTTGACATCTCCTCAGGGACTTGGTAGTTAATCAGAGCAAGATGTTGATTTTTCAGTTTTAATGATCAGAATGGGCCGATTCCACACAGACACAGGCATGTTTCCTCCCCACGTACATCTGTTTGTGTCACAATCAATCAGCGCTGACACACCCACACACCACTCCCACCAGTCGGCCCGGACACACACACACACACACACGGGGCCTTCCCATCAGGAATGGGGACATAATTACCCAGCCTGCCCATGACATTCCTGTTTAAGGGTCACAGAGAATCCCCCCTGCCCCCCCGTCCCCCCTACCCACACACACACACACACACACACACACACACACACACCCTTCATCCACGGCTGGTTTAACCACGTCACCAGGAGTGACTAGTGAGTAGAGAGGGGTAACAGGCTTGGGTAGAGAGGGGCAAGGGGGGCATGGTGGGGGAGTGGGGGCGGATGAAATCGGAAAAGCATGTGGGAGATGGAGCTTTGAGTGTGAGACGGATCCAGACACTTCCAGATGCCTGGGCTGGGAGGCAGGCTGAAGCCAGGGTTGAAGGGGGGTTGAGGGGGGCTGACTGAGAGCCACCCTCCCCAGGGTCGTGATTCACCTGGAAGGAGGGCCAAGCACTGCCAGATGTGGAGGAAGCTGCCTGGGACCCACACGCTAACACTGGCCCGATTGTGCGGCAGCATATGCTTCCAGTCAAGGGTGAAAAATGCAGGCACCAGCACATGCCAGAAGTCTTTCAAGCATGGCCCAGCAGTCAGCCCCGAGCTCTAGCACACTGATCCATACACACACACACACACACACACACAGATCCTCCCAGTCATCCAGTCAGTGCAGGCATGTCACCACACAGCAAGTCAAGGCTGGTTAAACTATAAAATAGCTAAGGGACCTGGTCCAGACACCCAACCCTGGCTATAGCACTACACACATACACACACACACACAGACACACACACACATATCCTGGACAATGATAGGTTGAGGGAGAGTGAGAGTGAAAAGTAGAAAGACAAAGACAGAGAGAGAGAGAAAGCGACAGAGCGAGGGAAAGAGAGAGTGATAGATCCACAGCTCAGTGTTTCAGGGGGAAATGGAGGAGTGCAGTTTGAGTTAAAACAAGTCAAGGTGCTGATCCAAACAAACCCAGATGCCCATGGTTCAGACGCTGACTCTGAGAGATGACTTCATATGAGAAAAACACACATTGTCTCTTCTAACACTACAGTTCATGTTCTATCAGGAGACTGTCTCCATTCACATTACCCTGGAGACTGTCTCCATTCACATTACCCAGGAGACTGGCTCCATTCACTTTACCCAGGAGACTGGCTCCATTCATATTACCCAGGAGACTGGTTCCATTCACATTACCCAGGAGACTGGTTCCATTCACATTACCCAGGAGACTGGCTCCATTCACATTACCCAGGAGACTGGCTCCATTCACTTTACCCAGGAGACTGGCTCCATTTACATTACCCAGGAGACTTGCTCCATTCACTTTACCCAGGGGACTGGCTCCATTCACATTACCCAGGAGACTTGCTCCATTCACATTACCCAGGATACTTGCTCCATTCACATTACCCTAGGAGATTGGCTCCATTCACTTTATCCACTTGGAAAAGGAATAACGTTGTAGACAAGGCCATGACATGTTCCAAAATCATTAGACTACTGAGCACTCCCTCTAGCTGAGCACCCATTCACTTAAGTCACAAGATGAGGATTTTAAGAAGAGTGTGTGTGTGTGTGTGTGCGAGTCTGTCTGTCTGTGAGAGTGTACAGGGACACACAACTGGCGAGCACAACATCCCTTTCATACTGTACATTTCATCCAAATCCTCCTAACCTGGACACACACAGACACACACACACATGCAGATGGCCACCTCCAGCCCTGTAACAGTCTGAGGCCCTAGCCGAGTGAGGAATGTGTGTGTTCCACAATGACCTCATTGTACCGTGATGTGGCTTGTCTGAGCCCAGCTCTCTGTGGCAGAGTCACACCTGTTCCACCTATGCCAAAGAGCTGACAAAGCCAGAGCTACATCAATCAGCATTTAAACACCAGCACACACGCACACGCACGCGCACACGCACACAGGCACACACACGCACACGCACACAGGCACACACACGCACACACACACACACACACACACACACACACACACACAGAGGCACAAAACCACATGCACACACATGCATAGACTCCGAGACAGACGGAGAGACACACAGACACACACACACACACACACACGCAGGACGGACACGTACACACAGGCACAGGCAAGCACACACAACAGCCACACACACACACACACACAGCCACACACACTGCTGATGTGGCTGTCTGTCTGTAGCCCCAACCCTCCTGACAGGGTGGCTCCATGACTGCAGGCAGGTACGTTGTTAACCCTTTGTGAGCACAGAGATGTAGACCTCATTCCACTGCTCCTCTCTTCAGAGGTGTGTCCTCTCTCAGTGTTCTAATCTACACCAATGTGTCTTGACATCACTCCTAGGGACCTAGGCATCATTAATGACAGATTTTTTTTTACTGATAACTGATTATGTGCCTGTAATACGTAAGCGTCCATAAAGTAGTAAATAAGCCATATTGGGTGAACAGTGAAACATCTTTATCCATTTGTGCACGCCCCTATAGATCCAATACATGATGTATTCAGGTATGTAGTGGAGAGTACATGGAAATGCTGTTCACACTCCTTTTTACTCTGCATAGTGTTGTTTTTGTGCCATATTAGCATTGTTAGCTTTAGAAAGACATCCTGACCCACGTAACTACATTCCTGGATGTATCATACTGGACCTAGCACATCCTTTGCTCTGTTGAAGTCATGCGGAATCTGTCCATTCTAGAACAGGGCAGAAAAGAACATGCATAGCATTGTATGTCTATAGGTACAAGTAGTTGTTCAGTTCTGGGACAGGGATGGGCAACTCCAGTCCTCGGGGGCCTGATTGGTGATACTCTTTTGTCCCAGGCCTAGCTAACACACACCTGACACCAATAATTAACTAATCAAAGTCTCCAGTTTAGAATACAATAAGTTTAATCAGGTGTATTAGTTAGGGTTGGGGAAAATGTATGTCACCAATCAGGCCCCCTAGGATGCAGAATCACATTATTGGAAACGAAGGCTGTTCTGAGGGCAGGCCTGGTTGTGGCTAGATATGTTTGAGTTGTGTCAGGGACAATTGTAGCATTTTAGCTAACCTTAACCTAATTCTCCTAACCTGTTATGTTAATTATCCTTATCCTAACCTGCTACGTTAATTCTCCTAACCTGCTTCGTTAATTCTCCTAACCGCTACGTTAATTATCCTAACCGCTACGTTAATTCTCCTAACCTGCTACATTAATTCTCCTAACCTGCTACATTAATTCTCCTAACCTGCTACATTAATTATCCTAACCTGCTATGTTAATTATCCTAAACTGCTATGTTAATTATCCTAACCTGCTATGTTAATTCTCCTAACCTGTTACGAAAAGTAACTTCAGCTGTACTCCATCGAATCAGAACCGGTAGGTCTGCCCGGAGAACAGTGTGCGTTTCCAATAACGCGATTCACACCCTAGGAGTTGCCAATCCTGTTCTAGGATGTTTTGCTGAAGTCCATTTCAGTGGGCATGTCCTAAAGTAATTAAGTGGCACCCTATTCCCTATATAGTGCATTACTTTTGACCAGAGCCCTATGGGGAATAGGGTGCCATTTGGGATGCAGACATTGTCATACGATCCATTATCCATCAGTCCAGTCCCCAGGCCGGAAGAGTGAAGAGTGCACTGATGAAGGCGCCGATGGTTGTGTGTGATTGTGGCTAAAGTGATGTTTGGGAGTGCAGTGAGGAAATGGCTGTCTGTTTGTCATATTAACAGGGTCATCCCACTGAGACTTAATCAATATCCCCACACACTGTCTGACACTCAACTGGCAGGAATTATAATAATACAACACATCACTGTCACGCCCTGGCTCTGGGGACGCTTGTATGTTGAGCCAGGGTGTGAGTGTTCTTTGTGTTGTTCTAGTTTTGTGTTTCTAGGGTGTAGTTCTAGTTATTGTGTTTCTATGTTGGCCAGAGTGGTTCTCAATCAGAGGCAACGAGTGTCAGCTGTTGCTGGTTGTCTCTGATTGGGAACCATATTTAAACAGTCTGTTTTTCCACAGTGTTTGTGGGATCTTGTTCCTGTGTAGGTTTGTACTAAGGACGTCATGTATCGATTTGTTATTTTGTTTGTGTGATTACTCTAATAAATATAAGTATGTTCACTTTCCATGCTGCGCCTTGGTCCTCTGTATCCGACGATCGTGACAGAAGATCCCACCAAAACTGGACCAAGCAGCGTGTCCAGGAGCCATCGCCAGGGGAATCTCTAGCGGATCTCCGTTGCAACCTCGACTGGGTCAAGCCAAGTGAAGAGCAGAGAGGTTGGACTTTGGAGCAGTGGAGGAAGAGTCTCGACTGGGCCAAGCCAAGTGAAGAGCAGAGAGGTTGGACTTTGGAGCAGTGGGGTGAGAGTCTGGCGAGAGATAGGGAGGCCTGGTCCACGGGGAGGAGAGACACCCAGAACATTTTTAGGGGGGGGCTCACGCCGTGGACGACGGGGCAGCAGGAGGCCGCGATAGAGCGGTCCAGCGGGTTGGTAGAGGAGGCTGCCAGGTTACGGGGGCCACTGGTCACAAAGGGGAAGGAAAGTGTAGAGGCACGGCGAGAGGTACTGGGGTGTGTTACCAGTCCGGTCCGTTCCTGATCCCCGCGTAGGGCCAGTGGTGTGTGTCCCCAGTACGGTCCGGCCTGTTCCTGTCCCTCGCACCGAGCCTGTGGTGCGCGTCGCCAGCCCAGTCCGGCCTGTTCCTGCTCCCCGCACCAAGCCTATGGTGCGCGTCGCCAGCCCGGCCCGGCCTGTTCCTGCTCTCCGCACCAAGTCAGTGGTGCGCTTCGTCAGCCCAGTCCGGCCTGTTTCTGCTCCCCGCACCAAGCCAGTGGTGCGCTTCGCCAGCCCGGCCCGGTCCATTCCTGCTCTCCGCACCAAGTCAGTGGTGCGCTTTGTCAGCCCGGCCCGCTCCTGCTCCCCGCACCAAGCCTATGGTGCGCGTCGCCAGCCCGGCCCGGCCTGTTCCTGCTCCCCACACCAAGCCAGTGGTGCGCGTCGCCAGCCCGGCCCGGCCTATTCCTGCTCCCCGCACCAAGCCAATGGTGCGCGTCGCCAGCCCGGCCCGGCCTGTTCCTGCTCCCCACACCAAGCCAATGGTGCGCGTCGTCAGTCCGGATTATCATAAGACATTAACAATGCATCAGTGATTCGTATTTTCCTTTAACTTTCTGAAGAGGCAATGCAAGATCGCCCCTTTCTGTGTGTGAATGTTTGTCTACCACTTGTAGCCGTTAGCGATGATGCTAATAATGATAACCTTCTTCTGGTAGACGGAAAGGCTTTCCCAAAAACCTTCTCAATTAAATGTTAACTACAAAGTATGCCTACCTGGTATCGTGATTATTTGCATCAATCCAGTGGCGATTTGTTTAGCAAACTCTGCAATTACATGTGTGCTACAAAAAGACCCTAAGTAACCAAACAAGTCTCTTGCCGGTGCACAGTTGAATTAAAGGGTCTCTTAGATTTTTCCCAGACCTCAAAAGTGGTCTACTGATGTGGTTTAAGCATGGTTGTGGACTTAGAACATCCAATGTTGTTGTTATTCTATTATAAATGAGTGATTTTTAGAGAAAAAATCTGAAAACCAGGGAAAAAACTGAAACCTGGAAAAAGTAAAATGGAGAAAACGAATTTGGGAAAACACAAAATTAGGCAAAACATTTAATGGATTTTATAGGGGCCCTTCTAATAGCTACAGGTAACTGCCAAAATAAAGGAAACACTTGAGTAAATCAGGGATACAAAGTATATTGAAAGCAGGTGCTTCCACACAGGTGTGGTTCCTGCGTTAATTAAGCAATTAACATCCCATCATGCTTAGGTTCATGTATAAAAATGCTGGGCAGGCCATTATTTTGTCTACCATGGCTATGCCCCCATAGGATGACAATGCCCCCATCCACAGCCCCCATACACAGGGCACAAGTGGTCACTGAATTGTTTGATGAGCATGAAAATGATGTTAACCATATGCCAGGGCTGTCTTAGTCACCAGATCTCAACCCAATTGAACACTTATTTATGGTAGATTCTGGAGCAGCCCTGAGAGTGCGTTTTCCACCACAACAACAAAACACCAAATTATGGAATATCTCGTGGAAGAATGGTGTTGCATCCCTCCAACAGAGTTCCAGACACTTGTAGAATCTATGCCAAGGTGCACTGAAGCTGCCTGAAGATGCCTCTACATCTGCATCTCTGGGGTATTAGGCTGGGTTTCTGTATAAGCACTTTGTGACAACTGCTGTTGTAAAAAGGGCTCTATAAATACATTTGATTGATTGATTGTTCTGACTTGTGGTGGCCCAACGTCCCTATTAAGACACCAACGCAACAGTGAAGAACATTTTATAAATATGTGAAAGCAATTCGAAAATTTGCCATGTCATATCTGACAAATTTGAGCAGTCAGATATTTCAGGCTTTTCAACAACAGGCTTTTCTTTTCTGATAAATATACACTATCATCACTAAACACTTACAAATGATAAGTGTTTAAACAGTAAAGAATTGGTTTGATACAGACACATTGACACGAGTGTGTGTGTGTTACCACAGTATTTTGGCTGTGGAGCTATGAGGCACAGAGCCAGGGGCTGGATGGAGGATTGTGTACGGGCTGAAAGGGATCCAGAGAAAGGGGTAGATAGGCTCATACCGACCCCCTCACTCCTGGAACACACCACTAACACACTGCCAAGTTCTCAGGATCTCACACAGGCACAAGGACGCACACACAAACACGCACACGGACGCATGTGCACACGCACACACAAGGCACTGCTGACTTACAGAGAGTACACCAGATACCATTCTAGTCTTCCGTTTTCTTCCGTGATACACCTTTTTTCCCAGAGAGAGAGAGAGAGAAACTGAAACAGACAGAGAGAACACACTTCTAACTGCCAAGTGCAGTATATTTCTTTGTGTCAGATCTGTCTTGTCCTCCTGCCTATGGTTCAGGGAACATAGGCCTCTCTGTTGCCCCACGATGAAGTAGAAGAATACTGAATGAATCCATACGAGACAGAAATGTGTCTTCTGCTGTACCCAACCACTCCGATACACACATACACACACAAACATTCAGTTGGAGAGGCTGGAGCAGAGGGCAGCCACCCTGCAGCGCCCAACTATGTACAGCTAGCAGATTTTACTTTTTGATTTTGCCTAATAAAATGCAGGTTTTGATTCCGGGCTCCTGGTGTCCAGCTTCAGGGCATATCTAGCTATGGGAAACACTGTTTTGAGAATGACTGGAGAGTGGTTAAAAGGAATCCATCAAGCGTGCCATCACCCCCACCCCACTGTCCTAGTGATGGGTTCCAGACTCATTCCAGACCCCCCTATCCCAGGTCCACCACCCCTTCTCCCCATTCCTGCACATCATCAATACCCCTCAACCCCTCTGTCACCCCACGCACGCACACACACACACACGTGCCCACACACACACACACACACACACACACACACACACACACACACACACACGTGCCCACACACACACGTGCCCACATACACACGTGCACACACTCACCCCCCCCCCACACACACACACACACACACACACAACCCCACACAACCCCCCCTCTGGAAGTGCTCACATGAAAGGGGACCAGCTTAACGTGTCATTGATCAGGCCAGCCAGGGGTCTGCAGCACAGCACAGGGGGCTTTCTACAGCTATCTGTCATTCCTGGGGAATCCCATCCCAGAGAATACACATCACATCACACACACACACACACACACGCAAACACACACATCACAGCCTTGTTTTTACTGTACTGCATATGCAGATATCCGTCTCTAATAACATCTCTAATAAAAGCATATGGTTTACATTTATATAGTATTTTTCCTCTGGTTGGCTCTATATAGTTGTTTGATAGAGCTTTGGTCAGACACGCACACACACACACACACACACACATATGCACAAGCACACACACACACACATGCACAAGCGCACACACAATCACACACACACATATGTCCAAGTGTGGTAGGTACGGTGATATAGGCCAGTGGTTACCAAACTGTGGGGCGCGCTCGACAGGCCTCTTCCCCCCACTCAGTCCGGCATTCAACTTGCTCTTGAAAGTTGTAACAGTAGAATGCACAAGGTGCAATTTCCAAATTGGGTCGTGCATCATCAGTTCCTCTTGTCATGTCAATCATTGCAGACCTTAGAGAGCTATTTATAACTTGTCAGAAATGTCCAGATCAACTAGCCCATGTCAGCTAATGTTGTTTAGCTAGGTTGTTTAGCCCATAGATTTTGTAGTAATGTTTGAGTTACTCAAATACACATTAGGCATAGCAAAATGTATAGAATTGCAAGAAAATAAGCTTTAAACCTGCAAAATGTCTCCGCCAACAAGAGGGGTGTGAACAGTTTGTGTCATGAACAGTGCTTGTGCCCATACAAATAGATCGGGGGGGACATTGGGAACCGCTGATATAGGCCCCCCAACTACATACACTCTCTCCCTACTTTTGTTGCAACACATCTGGTAGTTAATTTACCTAAACAGCGATAGGAGGGTATAGCAGGGTAAAACACCCTCTAACACAGACAATACCCTTACTTACACCTCAATGTCTAGACTTTGTCACCGTGGCGATGAAGATAATTGGCGTAATTAGATGCTTGCATCACAGACAATGATGTATGTCAACAAGCTATTAAGAGGTGATTATGCCTTGAGCAATGTCTTTTTAGCACATGGTTTAAGCACTGTGTCCACACACGCATGCACACACAATCACATGTACACACACGCACATGTAAACAATTGTAAACAGACACACACGCACACACACAGGTACGCACACACACACAGTGGGTTAGGGCTGGGCGATATGGCCTAAAAATCACATCTTGATTTTTTCAAACGTATGGGCGATTCACAATGTATTGTATATCAAAAATTGTATATATATGTTTTCTCTAAATAAGCTTTGTTTTACAATTAAAGTTCAAATACACTGTATTTCAAACAGTTTAACCTGCTTTTTTGCAATAAGCACTGTTCTGGCTTTCAAGTCTGTGTATGAAAATGACTTTTTGTTAAACATTTAACCAGAACCATGCATAATGCATATCCACGAACAATGACCAACTTCTGGTAGCAGGCATTATAGAAAATTAACACAGGTCTCATAAACAATATCTCAATCACAAGCCCACATGTTAGTGAGTAACCTGCTAATCTTTATATTTGAAGTTCAGACAACTTGGGATCTACAGTATTTGCTAGCTAACAAGGTAGAACAGTTGATTGTTATGAACACATCCTTCTGTCTGTCTCCAACTGTTTGAACAGCATGCTAGCCTGTCCACTTTGTTCAGATGTTGAAATCAAGTGGCCTACCTTACAGTGTTGTGTTCGACACCACCTAAAGCAAGACTGAGTCAAGACTGAGACCGGGAGGGGGGAGACTGAGTCAAGACTGAGCCCGGGAGGGGGAGACCGAGTCAAGACTGAGCCCGGGAGGGGGGAGACAGAGTCAAGACTGAGACCGGGAGGGGGGAGACTGAGTCAAGACTGAGACGGGAGGGGGGAGACCGAGTCAAGACTGAGACCGGGAGGGGGGAGACTGAGTCAAGACTGAGACGGGAGGGGGGAGACCGAGTCAAGACTGAGACCGGGAGGGGGGAGACCGAGTCAAGACTGAGACCGGGAGGGGGGAGACTGAGTCAAGACTGAGACCGGGAGGGGGAGACCGAGTCAAGACTGAGACCGGGATGGGGGAGACCGAGTCAAGACTGAGACCGGGAGGGGGGAGACCGAGTCAAGACTGAGACCGGGAGGGGGGAGACCGAGTCAAGACTGATTTTGGGAGGGGGGAGACCGAGTCAAGACTGAGACCGGGAGGGGGGAGACCGAGTCAAGACTGAGACCGGGAGGGGGGAGACCGAGTCAAGACTGAGACCGGGAGGGGGGAGACCGAGTCAAGACTGAGACCGGGAGGGGGGAGACTGAGTCAAGACTGAGCCCGGGAGGGGAGACCGAGTCAAGACTGAGCCCGGGAGGGGGGGAGACAGAGTCAAGACTGAGACCGGGAGGGGGGAGACCGAGTCAAGACTGAGACCGGGAGGGGGGAGACCGAGTCAAGACTGAGCCCGGGAGGGGGGAGACAGAGTCAAGACTGAGCCCGGGAGGGGGAGACCGAGTCAAGACTGAGCCCGGGAGGGGGGAGACAGAGTCAAGACTGAGACCGGGAGGGGGGAGACCGAGTCAAGACTGAGACCGGGGAGGGGGGAGACCGAGTCAAGACTGAGACCGGGAGGGGGGAGACTGAGTCAAGACTGAGACGGGAGGGGGGAGACCGAGTCAAGACTGAGACCGGGAGGGGGGAGACCGAGTCAAGACTGAGACCGGGAGGGGGGAGACTGAGTCAAGACTGAGACCGGGAGGGGGGAGACCGAGTCAAGACTGAGACCGGGATGGGGGAGACCGAGTCAAGACTGAGACCGGGAGGGGGGAGACCGAGTCAAGACTGAGACCGGGAGGGGGGAGACCGAGTCAAGACTGATTTTGGGAGGGGGGAGACCGAGTCAAGACTGAGACCGGGAGGGGGGCGAGAGGTCTGAGACCGAGTCAAGAACGAGACCAGAAAAATGTGAGTCCAATTCAAGAACATGATTGAAATTGTGTCCAGGGCCTAAAACTAACTTTTTTGTATACCAGCCACTGTGGCAGGGAGAATTTTAAAAAATCAACCAGCCACTCAGTTTTTACCAGCCACATTTTTTAATGTTGCCATAATTACACCAAAACCCCTCCAAAAAAGATGAACATGCTTAGTAATGTTTCTAAAACAATAAATGTAATACTAATAAGAAGTAATGTGGTTTATTGCGCAATTTAATCTAATATTATTATTTTAACCAAAATATCTGACAAAAATGTTCAGCTGCCCCTTTAAGGTTACCTTGGTAACAGGGCCATTCCAGTCATAATGTGAGCCTGTGAGAATCTCACTAGTAAAGGCCAACGATGTCTCTTTGCTAGAAAGGAAGCAAACTCAAACATTGAAAAGCAACCTAGCTTGTGAACAAAACAATTTAAATAGCCAAGAAACACGAGGACAAAGTCTCACTAGACTTTTGAGTAAATTAGGCCAACTTTTATGCCTGCTTCTAAAAACAAATCTTTCAGCACTTCACTCAGTGCGCACATCCCCCCAGATGCTGGGCAAGGTGGGATAGCTATAACGTTAGGATTCTTATTTCTTTGTGTATTACCAGATATGAAACAAAAAAGCTGAAATACTTTGAAAACAGCTACTGCAGCATTTATTTTGCAATAAATCACAACTTGCACATGTACTCATACTTGACTTTTGACTATTTTTATGAAATGCTTGCACTGTAGAGCCCCGAGTGTGACCACCCGCCAATGTGGCTGGTGAATTAGACATTCTTAAGCGCCAATACCAAAATCTACCCAAATTTGCAGGTGGCGAGTGTTAATTTTAGGTCCTGATTGTGTCAAATTGCCACCATGATAAGAGTTCAAAATGTCCAGTATTTCTGTGTTCATACAGTATTGCAGAATAATATATGGATTCTTTAGACCAGAGGTTCATAAACATTTTCAGCCTGGGACCCACATGAGAAATTCAGTGTTTTCCTGGGACCCAAGCTCATGAAAACATGCCACCTTCTGGGGGTCTTAAACAAGATTTGGTTGGGGGGGATCCCCCCTCGTGGGCAAAACATTTTAGTGGCCCCCCTCTTGAGAGTGGAGAGCTGCAATTCTACACATTTTGTCATGGTGAGAGAAAATGCTGCAGTTTTAAAGCACATTTTCTGCAATTCTACACATTTTGCCATGACTTATGCCATGTTAATATGATATCTGAGTGAGAGTGACTAACAAAATCAATGTGGGCCCCCTGCAGGTCAGGGCCCCTGGGCACATGCCCTGCTTGCCCGGTCGGTATTCGGTCATGATTACTACAAGTTTAGATAGCTGGCTAGACTAATTTACCAATCTAAAAATGTTTAGCTGACATGGATAATTGAGTGACTGTCAGTGACGGACATAACAAGAGAAAAACTGCTGATGCACAACTAAAATGTGTATTTTTTTATTCTACAGGAAATGTGCGGTCGTTTGTAGCACAGTTGGAAGAGCATGGTGCTTGTAATGCCAGGGTAGTGGGTTTGATTCCTGGGACCAACCATACGTAAAATGTATACTTGCATAACTGTAAGTCGGTTTTGATAAAATCGTCTGCTAAATGGTATCTTTTATATATTCTAACGCTCAACAGTAAGTTGAGATCCTGAATGAGTCCCCCCCAAAAAAACAAAATGTACTTGTCCACGAACCACTTTGGGTTATACATGTTTTTTTAATCAGCAGACACTCTTATCCAGAACGACTTACAGGAGCAATTAGGGTTAAGTGCCTTGCTCAAGGGCACAGACAGATTTTTCACCTAGTCGGCTTGGGGATTCGAACCAGCGCCCTTTCGGTTACTGGCCCAACACTCTTAACCACTAGGCTACCTGCGACCCATACTTTAAGAAAGGCTGCTTTAGACATTCAGAATGGTGAAAATATGCATGCTGAGGAGTATTTAGAGAGCCACTCTACAAATGATCACTAACCCAAATGGGTCTATAATAGATTAAAAGACTAAATATGTTACAACTTCCCCCGGTCTCCCCTTACTAATAGTGTAACTTCAAATAATTTCCCCCACTTCCCTACCAGCCAATTAAGTAAGTTCTGACGAGTGCGACAGTTTGAGGATATTTTTCAACTAAAGTAAAGGACAGCAATGTTACGCATAAAGTAGGAACCCCAGGATTTGATAGGCAATAAGATAATAATGTGTCATAAAAGAAGTGTGGATAATATTTGGTCTGGCAAAGCGGTTTTATGCACTGACTGAATGGGAACTGATAATTAGGCTTTTATTCCGCTGGTCTCGGCTGGTCTCAGGAAGAAATGATGATTCCTTATTGTCTGAGACCAAGTCAAGACAGTGTAAAAATGTATCCGACACCGAGACAAGACCTAGACACTCAACATGTGATCTACAACACCGCTACCTCATTTCTCAGAATGACAACGAGTTGCCAATTCCTTATATAATTGTGTTTTATGCTTATTGCACATTTATAAAACACAAATTAGACAGCTAGTCTTTGGCTAAAATGCTGCTAGCGGTACGTGGTACCACAAATCCGTGCACGACAAACTGAGAATTACATTTCCAGAATCAATGTTATTTGATACTCTCATTTTAGTAGTGTCTGCTCTGCACACAATTTGAAGAGTTGAGACATAAAAAGGGTATCGTTAGAAAGGTTAACTTCTCCTCCATTACAGTAAAATAATGTTTTCAATGTGTTTCGGTGTCCATATGACCGATTCTGTTGGACCAAACCTAAAACGCAAATAGCGAGTTGAAACGGCTTGTCAGAGAGGAAGAAATGATTGGCAGGGGGAGGGGCTTGGTGTGTGTAAATGGGAAGGAGTGAAGGAGACGAGACCAAGAAGACAACGTGACAACAAGTGGACAAACACGCTCATAAAAACAGGCATTTGGAATATCGCACTAAAACATACACTACCAGTCAAAAGTTTGGACACACCTACTCATTCAAGGGTTTTTCTTTATTTTTACTATTGTTTTACGTTGTAGAATAATAGTGAAGACATCACAAGTATGAAATAACACATATGGAGTCATGCCAAGAGTGTGCAAAGCTGCCATCAAGGCAAAGGGTGGCTATTTGAAGAATCTCAAATATAAAATATATTTTTATTTGTTTAACACTTTTTTGGTTACAACATGATTCCATATGTGTTATTTCATAGTTTTGATAGCTTCACTATTATTCTACAATGTAGAAAATAGTAAAAATAAAGAAAAACCCTTGAATGAGTAGGTGTGTCCAAACTTTTGACTGGTACTGTAAATTCAAATTAATCAAATGAATTGGATATATCGCCAAGCCCTAAAGTACATCCTCTTACACTACGCCTGTCTTTCACAATGTGCTCTATTCGTGAATTCTGCTGTGACAATATGGAAAACAGTCATTGCTGCTGCACTGCCAGGTACTTGGACCATCCATGTAGAGGCTCTCTATATCTGTATCATGTTCAGATAGCATAATATCCACTTACACACGCCCACACCAACAAGCTGTATATTCATGAGAGACAATGACACCAGGGAATTTCACATTAGAGTCCCAAACGATGAGCTCTTCACACTGTAGCCATTATCTAACTCTGGCTGTGAACACATACTCTTAGTTGACACAACTGCCAGTGTGTAGAAGTGCTGCCATAGAATGTGCCTACAAAACCATCAGTGCCAGAGTCATCGATATTCAGTGTGGCCAACTATCCTCCATGTAGTCTCCAATTGTTCAATAACAATAATGTACTAATTGGAAATCTCAATGGAATGTCTGGTATGTGTGTGTGTCCCCAGAGGGGAGCAGTGGAGTGCTGTCTGACTAGACCCCCAAACGTCTTTCATCTTTGATTAGCAAGGCCTCTCTGGTGTGTTACACCCCCATCATCCCCCCAACTCCTTCAGCCCTGAATACTGATCAGCCTGATCCAGCTCTTTCTCCTTCTCTCTGTCTCACTCTCCCTCTCTTCCACTCTCTCCATCCCGCTCTCCCTCCACCCCCAAAACCACCTCCTCTCTTTCTGCAGCCCTGGGGTTATAGTCAGTGTAGGTTCTCTAAGGTCTCAGTAGAAATCAGTGGTGCTGCATGGGTAGGTAGGTAGGTAGAGAGGTAAAGAGGAGATAGGCTAGGAGAGAGACCTAGGAGGCTTGGGAGCTCTGGCCCTGAGGAGAGGGTTGAGGGTTCTGCTCTCCTCCTGGCTGTTTGAAGGGGGTAGAGTGGAAGGAAAATCAATAGGCATGGAGCACCAGGCTCTGTGATGGCATTGGTAATCGGCTTTCTGCATTAATGTTTCAGAGGCTGGGAGAGAAGCCTAGCTGGCAAGGGGCGTGCGGCGAGCACAGAGGGCCCCAAACACACACACACACACACAAAAGCAAAAGCAAAAACTCTTACACATACAGTCACCACCACTACCCCTCCTTTGGTTTCCCTTCAAAACAGAATACTCAAGTATCCAGACATTTGAAGCTGGACGGGAGAATCCGATGTGATCCACGCTCGCGTGATGAGTAACTTAGACCGAGACCTGAAGACCTGTAGCTCCCCGGGCTAATGCTTAGCTCAGTGGGCTAATGTAGTCTTGTTACCAAAGGTTCAAACCCAGTCAGTCACACTTGCTTACAGCAAAGAAACTAAAGTCGTGGTATAGTTTTTGTGAACCGGATGCTTACACATGCTCACTACCATAAGACAGGAGAGCAAGGCTATTCACCAAACCATTGGGGAAAAATACTAATACACTGTAAAAAACTATTTGTTGTTTCGACTTGTTATTTCCAGTCATGAAGTTGCATGGTCTTTTACAAGCTCTATCAACTTTACATTTCAAGCTATCCTAACTAACACCAAATGTGCTTTGACTAATAAAAGACAGTCAAGTCAACTTTACAGTTTGTCAGTATCACCTACTTATAGTTGAATCAATAAAACATTTTGTAGAGATAACTAGCCTCCATTTTGAAATGACTTCACATTTTAAATTAATCTAATTTACAGTTAAGGAGACTATATTTACATTGACTAAACAACCCTAACACATTAAAGATTTCACTAGGGAATATGCTCCCATCTGTCTCTTGCTCATGTGTAAGCTTTTTCACCAGTTTCTAAACTGGCGTGCACTCAGCAATGTCAACCAACTAACAAACCACTTGAACTACAACAACATTCTCAGTACCGGTTACAGAAACGTTTTACTTTTTACATGTGGTTGTTTGTCTACCTTCGTTGAATGCACTAACTGAAGTCGCTCTGGATAAAAGCGTCTGCCAAATAACCAAAATGTAAATGTAAATAAATTAACGGATGCAAAGCCTGCTGGGTATTATTCTAATGAGCTCCGCCCCTCCAAAATAAGTTGAAGTCATCTGACATCTGTCATTTTTTGTCAATACAGCAGATACAGTATGTTGTTTCAGTTGATTTGACTTTTTGGTTGTGAATTTCTAAGTTGAGTAAACACGTAGATCTTTGTTGATTCAACTTAGTTACTGTCACGGAGCTGGTGTCAGTCCGTGCCTTGTATTTCTGACTTTACATATTAAACAACCAGACAAAGAAATGGTTTCTGGGTTTATGAAATGCATATTCCTTTATTGAATATAATATGTGTACGATGCCTCGTCCTTCGGTGCTTCCGGTGTAGTCTGTCAAGAGAGAAACACAAGTTGAGAGTTCGCTGGCAATTCATTTGGTTTTGGTGCCAACCATTTGTCTGTGGTGCTGCATTTACTGTTTCTTATCATGCATTTTCTGATCAATGTTGCCATTCAAGTGCACAGGTTTCGCTAATGAAATCTCTATGTAGAGTTAAATAATTGTTTTCAAACGTAGCCTACCTGTACTCCTCATAGTTTAAACTCCCACACCAGTAGAAATCCCATTTTTTTCGAGCTGAAAGACGATGGCCAGAGCTTATTCATTATGTTGCACAATGATGTAAGTCAATAAGTAATTGTTTTAGTCAAAGTATGATATATTTGGGCTTGAAGTGCCAAATCCGAATGTGTGACTTTGGATGTTTGCCTGAGTCTTACGTTTATTTTCCTATGAGATGGCGTCCAAATTATTTTCATCTCTTGTTTCGTTTCAGGGCTGGGTTTTATTTCAACGTTACCAACCACCAGCATGGCAATGTTTATTAATCAGAAACACCTGCTGCAAAGTTTTTCCTATTCGCGAGTCGTCTGAGAGCCAAACAGCTTTTCTCTGTAGCCTACACTTGGGTGTCCACTAGATAAAAACAGCCACAAAGTCAAAATCGGCTATATCGTACAAATTCATGAAAACTAAAATGAGCTTTTTGGTCTTAATTTAAGGTTAGGGTTAGGTTAAGGTAAGCAGTGTGATTAAGGTGAGAGTTAGGTTTAAAATTAGATTTTAAGACTTTGTTGCTGTGTTAACTAGTGACAACCCTACACTTGGCCGCCTTGCCATGGAGCAAATTAGGATGCAAACTCATCTTTTGGCACCTCCCCTTTTTTACCAGAAAATGATCATAATCTATTGATAATTAGTCTGCATAAAAAAATATATATGACAATTTTAGAAATTGTAAAATTGTGTGATGATTGCATTTTAGAAACCCGCTCCCCGAGTCGCCCCAAGATGAATGGTTTTGACCACTAAACATTTCAGGCAAATTCGTTTTGCAGTGTGCAGGGTTTGCTCATTTTCGACCATTCCATTGATCCTAAAGAGAAATCTCCCCAACCCAGGGCACCGGGCCATGCAAAGCGAACTCACCCATTGCTTCAATACACGCCCCAAACCGTTCAATAGTTTGGCTATACATATTACCGGAGCTTATATTAGTTATATTTCTATGGCGGATTCACGGCCGCTATTTAGATAATGCATTGATATATAGCTGTGCATTTTAGGTAATGCATTGATATATACAGTGCATTCGGAAAGTATTCAGACCCCTTCCCCTTTTCCACATTTTATTACATTACAGCTTATTCTAAAATGGATTAAATAAATAAAAATCCTCATCAATATACACACAATACCCCATAATGACAAAGCAAAAACAGAAATACCTTATTTACATAAGTATTCAGACCTTTTGCTATGAGACTCGAAATTGAGCTCAGGTGCATCCTGTTTCCATTGAATATCCTTGAGATGTTTGTACAACTTGATTGGAGTCCACCTGTGGTAAATTCAATTTATTGGACATTATTTGGAAAGGCACACACCTGTCTATATAAGGTCCCACAGTTGACAGTGCACGTCAGAGCAAAAACCAAGCCATGAGGTCGAAGGAATTGTCTGTAGAGCTCCGAGACAGGATTGTGTCAAGGCACAGATCTGAGGAAGTGTACCAAAAAATGTCTGCAGCATTGAAGGTCTCCAAGAACACAGTGGCCTCCATCATTCTTAAATGGAAGAAGTTTGGAAAAACCAAGACTCTTCCTAGAGCTGGCCACCGGCCAAACTGAGCAATCGGGTAAGAAGGGCCTTGGTCATGGAGGTGACGAAGAACCAGATGGTCACTCTGACAGAGCTCCAGAGTTCCTCTGTGGAGATGGTTGTCCTTCTGGAAGTTTCTCCCATCTCTGCAGCACTCCACCAATCAGGCCTTTATGGTAGAGTGGCCAGACGGAAGCCACTCCTCTGTAAAAGGCACATGACAGCCCGCTTGGAGTATGCCAAAAGACACCTAAAGGACTCTCAGACCATGAGAAACAAGATTCTCTGGTCTGATGAAACCAAGATTGAACTCTTTGGCTTGAATGCCAAGCGTCATGTCTGGAGGAAACCTGGCACCATCCCTACGGTGAAGCATGGTGGTGGCAGCATCATGCTGTGGGGATGTTTTTCAGTGGCAGGGACTGGGAGACTAGTCAGGAAAAGATGAACGGAGCAAAGTACAGAGAGATCCTTGATGAAAACCTGCTCCAGAGCGCTCAGGACCTCAGACTGGGGCAAAGGTTCAGGCACACAGCCAAGACAACGCAGGAGTGGCTTCAGGACAAGTCTCTGAATGTCCTTGAGTGGCCCAGCCAGAGCCCGGACTTGAACCCGATCGAACATCTCTGGAGAGACCTGAACATTGTTGTGCAGCGACGCTCCCCATCCAACCTGACAGAGCTTGAGAGGATCTGCAGAGAAGAATGGGAGAAACTCCCCAAATACAGTTGTTCCAAGCTTCTAGGGTCATACCCAAGAAGACTCAAGGCTGTAATCGCTGCCAAAGGTGCTTCAACAAAGTACTGAGTAAAGGGTCTGAATACTTTTTTTTTTGTACATTTGCAAAAAGATCTACAAACCTGTCTTTGCTTTGTCATTATGGGGTATTGTGTGTAGATTGATGAGGAAAACCCCCAATTTAATCCATTTTAGAATAAGGCGGTAACGTAACAAAATGTGGAAAAAGTCAAGGGGTCTGAATACTTTCCAAATGCTCTGTAGCTAGCTAGCTTGCTGAAATTATAACAGAGAGAACAAAGAATATAGCTATTTGATAATGTCCATGTGCATGTCCAAAATGTTACCCCAATCCATTTATACTTTTTATTGAAGTGTGTTTGTACTAAGGAATGTTTGATTCATTGCCTAAATATGTTTATTCTGCTGTTCAGGTCTTTATGTAAGGAAATGACCATTTGTGATTGGTCTAAAATGTTACGGTCCAAGTTGAGGTCTGATGGGAATTGTACTTAACTTAATTTCACTGTTGGGCAGACAGGACAGGGGTAAGGTTGCCATGCTAACTGTATGCTATATTTTCAGGCATTGATTGAGGCCTGGTTTCTTTGGAGCTCAATTTATTGTTTGATTTATTTCCCAGTTTATGTTCCTGTCCAGTTATTGTTAAGTTTGTTATTTTAGTTTGTAATTTATATAGTGTACAGTTTCCCGCTGGCTTCAGCTCACCGCTGTAAATAAACACCCTCATTCTCAGTTTGCAATGTATCGAAGTGTCTGCCTCCTCACTGAAACCTCCACCGCTAGGGTGGCCTCCGTTACGGTTACGTTACGTTAGTGTAGACAATTAGACAAGTCATCTTAACTTGACATTTTTTGTCAACACAACTGTAAGGTTGCTTCAATAGATTTGACTTCATGGTTATGAATTTCTAAGTTCAGTCAACCCATAGTTCTTAACTCATTCAACTTGATTTCATAAGTTAAGACAATTTGATAAGTTGTAGTTATCTAAACTTGACATTTTTGGTCAACACAACTGTTATGTTGCTTTAGTTGTTTTGACTACATGGTTGAGTAAAGACTGTTTTTTGCTAACTCAACTTGAATTAATACGTTTTTACATTTTGAGTTAGTTTTTTGCCAACTCAGTGGACTTCAGTGGGCTAGATAAAATGAGTAATTTTGACTGAATCTCAATATATCTTTTTTTTTTTTTTTTTTTTTTTACAGAGTACAGTAATACTAAAGATCAGTACTCCCCCTGTCACCCAAGCCAAAGAAATCAGGTTTTCAACTCCAGAGCAGAACAAGAGCAATACGAGAGAGGTCTGGACATAGGTCTGGACAGAGGTCTGGACCCGGGGACAATTACCTAAAGCCAACACAGAGAGCAGGGAGGGAAGAAAAAATAGAGAAATTGACCTAAAAAATGCTGCAGGTCACTGGTGAGATAACAGAAGCCCTCTCAGTGGTCCAGATTGCTTCTTTGTGTGCGCATGTGAGTGTGTGTGTGTGTGTGTGTGTGTGTGTGTGTGTGTGTGTGTGTGTGTGTGCTCTGTACAGCAGAGTGCGATCCTTTCCAGATGCTGAATCATAATCTCTGAGCTTTTAAGGTATTTGGTGTTTATGCCACAGTTTCCACATTGCTTTCCCCTGACATTAGTGTTAGTGTGTGTGTGTGTGTATATGTGTGTTTCCCTTGACATTACAGTGTGTGTGTTTCCTTTGACATTACAGTGTTATAAATCAGTAAGGCGACAGACAGCTCCCTTGTAGAGACTGGTACGGGAAGGGGAGCTGCCATAGGCAACACTCACGCCCCCACATCCCCCCTTGCCTCCCAACCAGATGTGCTCTCCTCTCCTCTCTACAACACCTACACACTGATACCAGTAGTGCTGAAATATTCACTTTCTGTCTCCTACTCTACTTTGTTGAAATACTATTGGCTACTTTTGTTCTGCAAGAAAGTGCTTTTTTTAAGAAGATAGATGAGGTAGGCCTATTATAAAATGTTAAAAGGTGAAATTAAAGGTAGAGATTCATTTGAATTGAAAATATAACTTATTTTCTCACTTCGATAATTGTGGCACTGAAGCCTATTGCAATAAAATATATTTTAATATTGATGGATAAGTTACATTACCAAACATTAGAGTCAGTTCATGCTACCATAAACACAAGGATCACTCGCAAATGCTCTGTTCTGTTTACTGATGGAGTTAAATCTGATGGGACTATTCTGATTTGAACCATTATTAATACAACCATTATTAATTTCCCCTAATTTATTAACCTCTTCCCTGCTTGTGCAGTTCAGTTTCATTATATCGTTCGTCCTAAAGACAATGAAGATTGCCATTTGTCAAATAAACACATTTAGGTTATTTATGACAAACCTGCGAATATTTTCAATAAAATGCACTTCAATAACGACTACAGCGTTCAATGAAAACAATTAGGCCTATTAATAGCTCTCCATGGGTTTTTGGGCATCGAAAGTCCATTTGTTTTTCCTTGTGCTAAACTTGTACTCACCGAAGCCATCTTCCATATCTAACTTTAGGGACAGGACACGTCTACTCTTTTCCGTCGCAGTTGAGGTGCCTTTGTATGTTTCTGGAATGACACACTGATAGAAAAACGTAACCTACTAAACCAGATTATTGAATAATAAACAGTGTATTTTAGTTACACTCTACAAGCAAATGTTGGGGAATCGAAAACTCCTGAAATGCGACAGCAAACCTGTCATCTGTTAGATGTAACTGCGCGCCACTCATTCGGTTGTCACGAGATGCTTGACCACCTGAAGCTCATCAATATCGACAGGGAATTGGCGGTGGCGCGCGTGACAGCTACAGTCCCGCCTTTAATGATGAAGTGACAAACTTGACTGATGGTTTTCACTTTGTCACCTCCTAGTCTTCTAATTTTACATTTTTTATATCAGGCTATCATAAAAACAGAATAGTAATTGACATTGAAGATTGTATTCTAACTTCTGTTGACATCGAAATATTTATTGATTTTCAGTGGGCCTATTACTTGAATTGGTGACGTTTGTTTTTCGGTCTTTTTATACTTTAAGAAAAATATAAGTACTGGTACTGTAGATGTAGACCTAGCCTATAACTGCAGATTTTACCCAGGTGAAGGCACCTTTTTGTTCCTCTGCGTTTGTAAGCATTCTGAGACCCCCAGGGACATCTTTCATATCTCAGTGTGTAATCAAAACACTTTGTTGTGGCTGAAGATAGTTTGCAGACTCTTTGACACACACTTTCCATCTCCTGCAGCACTCTCTCTATGTTTACACACACACACTTCTGCACACGTGCACACACACACACACACACACACACACACACACACACACACACACACACACACACACACACCTATTTTCTGAGTTGCTGTTGTGTCTTGTAGCAATGCCATTCCTCAGCGACAGTATTGATTGCCGGGCCATTAGACAGACAGTGTTATTTCTCTCAGTAGTTATCTGTTGGACTCCATGTGTGGTGATTTCTGCCCCTCAGGCTCGCTGCTATTTCCTGTCGGTCGCTGGTCGTGTCTTAGGCTGAAGTTTTGCTTTGGTCATGTACGATGGTGTACTCTCCATGAAGAGGTATGTAGTATGTATCTCTTGTAAGGACTGTGGACTACGCACAATGTAAGAGTATAATGTAATAACAGTGACCTCGTGTGTGTATGTGCGTGCATACCTGCATGTATGTGTGTTTGTGTATGTGTGTGTGTGCGTGCATGCATATGTGCGTATGTATGTATGTGTCTGTGTGTGCGTGCATGCGTGCATGCATAACTGCGTGCGTGTGTAAGAGTGTGTGTCTCTGTGTGTGTGTGTGTTGATGCGTGTGTGCATGCGTGCGTGTGTTTATTTGTGTATGTGTGTGTTTCCGTGTGTGTGAGTGTGTGTGTGCGTGTATGTGTGTGTGTGTATCTGACCTCTTGGCTGCAGGGTAAAGGGTCATCAGCAGTGCACAGTGCTGGCAGACCCACCAGAGGAGAGCTGCACTAATCCTCTCCTAGCCCAGGAATGCCACCTCCAGCTCAGCCTGCCCAGCCACCACACATGCGCAAACACACACACACAGCTACCACGTACGTAGGCTTGCAGCCGACTGGCCCCAGTAGAGCCCTGGACACTAATTGGAGTCTTTGGAGCGTTTGGAGGCATGCAAATATCTCCGGCTTTACTCAGATACCCTTCTGTTCCACTTCCACTCCTCTCCAATCCCTTCATTCCACCTGACTGGAGGATAGAAGAAGAGAGAGAGAAGGAGTGGAGAGGGGAGGGAGGGAGGGAGGGAGGCACACAGCTGCCTGTTGTTGCCTTCCCTTGTGTCTGGGGTAGCGGGGGCCACACTGCGGCCTGGCTGGATGATTAGGGGCTGGTTGTGAGCGTATGTGTGTGAATGCTTGCGCGTGTGTGTGTGTGTGTAAGTGCTTGCGTGTGTGCGTGCTTGCATGTGTGTGTGTGTGTGTGTGTGTGTGTGTGTGTGTGTGCATGGGGCTTGTCATGTACAGTACATCACAGGAGATCAGCAAGCCAGCCTGAAAGTCAGATGACACCGAGCACATGCACAATGCCCCCCTCACCCCTCACCCCTCACCCCTCACCCCTCACCCCTCTACCACACTATTCTTCCTCTCATCCACTATCCCCCCCTCAAACCTCTACCCCAGACAAGATGCTCTACTGAACACTGGTCATTACAGCCAGACAGAGGAAGGGAAGGAGTGAGGAAGAGGGGAGATTTTATATATATATATATATATATACAGAGAGAGAGAGAGAGAGAGAGAGAGAGAGAGAGAGAGAGAGAGAGAGAGAGAGAGAGAGAGAGAGAGAGAGAGAGAGAGAGAGAGAGAGAGAGAGAGAGAAGATTAAAAGACACAAGGAAGCTGTTTAGACTGGTGGAGAAACTGTTCAGACCATCAGGCTGTTTAGACTGGTGGAGAAACTGTTCAGACCATCAGGCTGTTTAGACTGGTGGAGAAACTGTTCAGACCATCAGGCTGTTTAGACTGGTGGAGAAGCTGTTCAGACCATCAGGCTGTTTAGACTGGTGGAGAAAGCTGTTCAGACCATCAGGCTGTTTAGACTGGTGGAGAAACTGTTCAGACCATCAGGCTGTTTAGACTGGTGGAGAAACTGTTCAGACCATCAGGCTGTTTAGACTGGTGGAGAAACTGTTCAGACCATCAGGCTGTTTAGACTGGTGGAGAAACTGTTCAGACCATCAGGCTGTTTAGACTGGTGGAGAAACTGTTCAGACCATCAGGCTGTTTAGACTGGTGGAGAAACTGTTCAGACCATCAGGCTGTTTAGACTGGTGGAGAAACTGTTCAGACCATCAGGCTGTTTAGACTGGTGGAGAAACTGTTCAGACCATCAGGCTGTTTAGACTGGTGGAGAAACTGTTCAGACCATCAGGCTGTTTAGACTGGTGGAGAAACTGTTCAGACCATCAGGCTGTTTAGACTGGTGGAGAAACTGTTCAGACCATCAGGCTGTTTAGACTGGTGGAGAAACTGTTCAGACCATCAGGCTGTTTAGACTGGTGGAGAAACTGTTCAGACCATCAGGCTTCAGGCTTTTGACTTGGACCTCTGGCTTTGAGTCTGTACTGAGGGGGTCACTTCACATTTAGAAACAGACTTTGATAGGTTATAGCATGCTATTTGCTGAATACCAAGTTAGCTGTTCAGTTCATTGTTTGACCAGCGTACAAGCTGCACTGCCCATTACAGCTTAACACCACGCCCCTCCCTCCCTCCCTCTCTCTCTTTCTCTCTCTCAGTTCTCCGGCCAACATGTGCCAACCATAAGGGGAGCAGGATGACTCCTCAGAGACCATTATGGTGGTAACTCTTTGGGAATACCAACTTAGAAATTAGGCCCCTTTCTCTCCTGTGTCTCTACCACAGGCGGCTGGTGTCACCTTAATTGGGGAGGACGGGCTCATTATAATGGCTGGTTTCCATGTTGTTCATACCATTCCATTTACTCCATTCCAGGCATTATTATGAGCCATCCTCCCCTCAGCAGCCTCCTGTGGTCTCTACCCCCCCTCAACTGGACCTTCCCCTGTACTCCCCAGAGGCCCGGGACTCCGGTGCAACGAGTCAACGACCACATGTCACACAGAGAGAGCTAGTGTTGAGTGGCTCCTCTTCACAACACCGCCACACACCATGCTTCCTGCCCCCCTCCTTTAGTTCCCCCTTTGGTCCCCCCTCAGTTTTCAGAGGAAGTCCCCCCCTTCCTGAAGCCATCAGTCCTGCCACCCATAGGTCAGGCGTAAATGTGACTTATCGTCAGGGATGGGGACGGGTGCAGCGGTAGCACTGTGAGGCTGAAACTGGGCTGTGTTGTTGCAGCGGCTAAAAGAAACACAGGTTGAGCGGTCCGAGGGGTTTTATTTACTGTGTTGTTCTCTCCGACTGGAAGGAAGTCTCTGTTTGATGTTCTCTTCCATGAGAGGTCCTTTAAGATTCGGCTGCATGCGCAAGTGCCCTTAAAATGAATTTGAGGCGAGCTCCCAAAAAAAGAACATCGCACATGCTTTTAACGAGGACTCAAATTATAGTTGATAATGGCAGTCGATATTGTGCGATAGTAAGATTTGATAGTTGATATTGTGCGATAGTTGATTTGATAGTTGATATTGTGCGATAGTTGATTTTATAGTTGATATTGTGCGATAGTTGATTTGATAGTTGATATTGTGCGATAGTTGATTTGATAGATGATATTGTGCGATAATGTCCAATGCTTTGTGATATGATGCAGTTTAAGATGATACGAATTGACTCTTACTCACTGTAAAGGTACTTTGGGAGTCCTTTACCCATCCAATCAATAGCCTTGTCCTGTCCATGCTCCTCCATCCGTGAACATGTCAGTAGTCCAAGCTGGCACTATCATGCACAAAACATCTTAATGACTTCAGACAGAGAGTCAAGCTGTGTTTCTCCTTATGCAAAGCCAGTCAGATATATCAATCTACCACCTGTAGGTAGCCCACTCAATACAGCTCCAACACCACTGCCCGTCTCTGGGAACTTGAGCTAGAATCTTGTGTCCGCTCTAATTGACACTGGTTGGTCTTGAAAATGTAGTTTTTGATGGATTTGACCAAATCCCAAGCCTGGCTGTTTTGTCAGTCGAGGAAGAAATAACATATTATGTAGCAAGAATGAATTGTTGCTGTTGCTAGAATCCATAGTAATTTATGACCAACCCCGAATAAGCAACGTGATAAGACCTTAAGACTAGCGACTAAGAATGCACCTAATTGTTTTCTTAGAACTCCGTTAGACCTTCCTAGTCCAAGGCCAGTGACTGTAGGCACAGGGAGATAGCATGGCATAGAGGAATGATAACACTGAGTGTTAGAGGAAGGAAGGAGAGATGGAGGAGTAGACTAGAGTGAATTCTAAGCAACATTGTTGGAACCCAGTCGACATCGTCCGACCCCGCTTGTAACCGGCGGTAACGGCAGTGCCCCCTTTCATGTTGAGATTTACACGGGTGGCAGGGGAGGATAGGGAGGGGCAGACCTGCAGGACATCGCCTGTGAGAATGACCCTTGACCTCCCTCTCTTTCCAGAGCCGCGCTGGGTCCCTGTTGGAATACCCAGAGGTCTTTGCAGCGCCCGCCTGTGTTTGTGCCGCCAGTGGTGTCAGATAGCTTAGAGCTTTTCTCAAATGTATTTTTCAAAAGGAGGTGGGGGGAATCAATAGCAAGGGCAGGAGAAACACAAGCTCCTGATATTAACTCACAGCTTTAATATCTGAGAGACACAATGTGTTAGGGGGCACTGGTACAAGACATGGCTGTGAGACCATCATGGCTTTATATGTGAGAGGAAAATACGTTGATAAATGGATAGCAAGTCTATTTTCGAACCCTAACCCTCAATTTTGTAGTATCTATATTATTACTTTTATCACTGCATTGTTGGGAAAGAGCTCACAAGAATGTCACTGTACTGTTGGGAAAGAGCTCGCAAGAACTTCACTGCACTTCACTGCACTGTTCTACACCTGTTGTATCCTGTGCACGTGGCAAATAAACGTAGAATCTTGACACTTCTTTTATCATTTGCGATTACCTTTAGTGGCTAACGGTTACTTGATTTGATGATTTCAGTCAGATTCACAGCACATTATATTTGTATTTGATAAACCATTGCATTAGTACATTTGTTTAAAGGAGCTGCATGTAACATTTAGCCATACATTTGTTTTCTTCATGGTTTCTTTAAGGACACTGCTTAGAAATGCCTAAAATGACTTAGTACTGCTTTTGACCTTATCATAATAATAAAAAACATGGACGTGAGGTAATTTTGTATTGCTGATGTTTTTGCTATTGTAGTCAACCTTGCTAATGACAACAATCTTTCTGTTGTCTGGACCTATGGCAGTCTCTATGGGGGTGCCACAGGGTTCAATTCTTGGGCCGACACTTTTCTCCGTGTATATCAATGATGTCGCTCTTGCTGCTGGTGACTCTCAGATCCACCTCTACGCAGACGACACCATTTTGTATACATCTGGCCCTTCATTGGACACTGTGTTAACAAACCTCCAAACGAGCTTCAATGCCATACAACACTCCTTCAGTAGCCTCCAACTGCTCTTAAACACTAGTAAAACTAAATGCATGCTTTTCAATCGAACGCTGCTGGCACCCGCCCACCCGACTAGAATCACCACTCTTGACGGGTCTGACCTAGAGTATGTGGACAACTACAAATACCTAGGTGTCTGGTTAGACTGTAAACTCTCCTTCCAGACTCACATAAAGAATCTCCAATCCAAAGTTAAATCTAGAATCGGCTTCCTATTTCGCAACAAAGCCTCCTTCACTCATGCTGCCAAACATGCCCTCGTAAAACTGACTATCCTACCGATCCTTGACTTCGGCGATGTCATTTACAAAATAGCCTCCAACACTCTACTCAGCAAATTGGATGTAGTCTATCACAGTGCCATCCGTTTTGTCTCCAAAGCCCCATACGCCACCCACCACTGTGACCTGTACGCTCTTGTTGGCTGGTCCTCACTACATGTTCGTCGTCAAACCCACTGGCTCCAGGCCATCTATAAATCACTGCTAGGCAAATCCCCGCCTTATCTTAGCTCATTGGTCACCATAGCAGCACCCACCCGTAGTCTGCGCTCCAGCAGGTATATCTCACTGGTCATTCCCAAAGCCAACACCTCCTTTGGCCGCCATTCCTTCCAGTTCTCTGCTGCCAATGACTGGAACGAATTGCAAAAATCTCTGAAGCTGGAGACTCTTATCTCCCTCACTAACTTTAAGCATCAGTTGTCAGAGCACCTTACCGATCACTGCACCTGTACACAGCCCATCTGAAATCAGCCCACCCAACTACCTCATCCCTATATTGTTATTTATTTTGCTCTTTTGCACCCCAGTATCTCTATTTGCACATAATCTCTTGCACATCTAGCATTCCAGTGTTAATACTATTGTAATTATTTTGCACTATAGCCTATTTATTGCCTTACCTCCATAACATTTGCACACACTGTATATATATTTTCTGTTGTATTTTTGATTTTATGTTTTTTACCCCATATGTAACTCTGTGTTGTTTTTATCGCACTGCTTTGCTTTATCTTGGCCAGGTCGCAGTTGTAAATGAGAACCTGTTCTCAACTGGCTTACCTGGTTAAATAAAGGTGAAAAAAAAAAAAAAAAATCTTAATTCAGGAAGTTGTACCCACACAGTAACAGCCGGACCAGCTAGTCACTGTAAAATGATAATTAGAGGGGTAAATGCTAATTAGCAGTGTTTCAGTCTTAATATTAAATATATATATTTCCTCCAAAATTGCAGTGTTATAAGACTTTAAAAAACTGACGCTAAAAGCTTAAGTGGTGTATTCAATCACCCTGCAGGCAAATCTCATTATCCCTACATTGCGAAAGTATACAATCACAATGTTATTTTTCCACTCTGAGGGTTTCTGCAGTGCATCTTGGATTGAACAACAGCCTGAGACAGTCAGTAGATTCACATTGGATTCACATTGTGTCTGTGAGAAGGAGAAGCAGGGGAACACGTGCACACGCACACACACATGTGCACGGACACACACACAGACCCCAGCCCTGGTTAGATCTCCCTGGGCAGGCTCTCTGGTGGGCTGTGTGATAGTGATATTTTACTGACCTGCCCTATCAGAGGTCTCGGTTGGGAATTATGGTGTCGGCTGTCAAGCTGTGGCCCAACATTCTGCCCACAGGAACAATGGCTATAACACACCGCTCACAGCAGAGGCCTGAGCCAGGGAACTCTCTCGCTCTTTCTCTCTTTCGCTCTCTTTCTCTCTCTCTCCTCTCTTTCTCTCTCTCTTCTTCTTATGCTCTCTCAGTATAACCCATATCTCCTTTAGCTCTCTCTCTCTCGTTCCCTCTGTCTCTGTGGAGTTATGGGCCTGTCATTCCCCTCAGGAGAGAGAGAGAGAGAGAGAGAGAGAGAGAGAGAGAGAGAGAGAGAGAGAGAGAGAGAGAGAGAGAGAGAGAGAGAGAGAGAGAGAGAGAGAGAGAGAGAGAGAAATTACCGGCTCCAGCAGAGTTGAGCCACTAAGTTGGGGTGACAGACATTGATGGCATTTGGGGAAGCCCTCGGCAACTGTTACCATGGTTGTGTCCACTACCCAGTGGCCATTGCTGCCAAGTCGACTCAAGATATCCCACGGTGAGGAGAAAAACGGTTTAGAGATAACTATTTGTTAGCTAGAAAGACAAGTGTACCGTGCACACATCCAAAAAGCACAGGAGCTGGACAAAAACCATATCCTGGCAAATATAAAAGCTATGTCCACTCACTGATTTTCATGAGCAGCAAAGGGTAAGCAAACTGAGCAAGAGAAAACATCTGAGCAGTTTTATTCTGCAACCCAACATGTTGAAACATCTGAGCAGTTTTATTCTGCAACCCAAGACGTTGAAACATCTGAGCAGTTTTATTCTGCAACCCAAGACGTTGAAACATCTGAGCAGTTTTATTCTGCAACCCAACATGTTGAAATATCTGAGCAGTTTTATTCTGCAACCCAACATGTTGAAACATCTGAGCAGTTTTATTCTGCAACCCAACATGTTGAAACATCTGAGCAGTTTTATTCTGCAACCCAACATGTTGAAACATCTGAGCAGTTTTATTCTGCAACCCAACATGTTGCGTATAGCAATTTGTCTTACAAATGCTATATGATTGAAATGGTTGCTTTATCGTATAACACACGCTCATGCACACACGCATTATAGTTAATTATTTGAGAACTTGGCCTTCCTTGTGAGTCATTGAGACACCTTAAGTCATTGCACACACACACAACACACACACAACACACATACGACACACACACGCGACACACACACGGCACACACACACACACACACACAGTTGACCTACACTCCACAGCAGACGGTCATGTTTGAGAATAACCTGTCTCCTCTACCTGGCTCTGGCTCCCTATCTGCTGTCCCGATCTGTCCTGTCCTGTCCTGTTCGGTCCTGACCTGTTCTGTCCAGGCCTGTCCTGTTCTGTCCTGTCAACACACCACTTCAAAGACCCTGCTTCTGATGCTAACCATCAATATGCATTTCATCCCCTCCGACATTCCCCCCCCCTCTCTCTCTCTCTCTCTCTCTCTCTCTCTCTCTCTCTCTCTTTCTTCCTCCAGAGTAATTTCCTTCAAAGTCAATTAACGCAAATTATTTGCAACCAAAAGCCAATTGGTCAGCGGGCGAGGAAGCAGCTTGGAGGTCAGACGTATTTGCTCAACGGCGCTCATTTCAACATAAGCCCCTTCAATTGTATGCTTTTTTAAAATATGGCTATATCCACAGAACCCAAGTCATGTCTCATACATAACTCTGGGAATGCGGCGTGGGTGGGGGGGGGGTTCTGTATAAATGAATTATCGGGAAAGCAGCAGCGCCCGATTTGCCAATGCTCACGGCGAGTCGCGGGGCATGCTGCTCTCGCTGCTTCTAACACGGGGGACTGGTAAGTCTGTTTACCTCGTTTGTCGGGTTCTGTGTTGCAGGTTTGCATCCGATGTTAAGCCGATGTTTGGCTAATGCTGCCAGGGTCATTTCCCTTCACCGTGCATGCCTAGAACACCCCTCGGAAAATAAATGTTTTACTTGTCGAGGTTCGAGATCAAAGGCAAGGAGCTGGGATCAAAGAGCAGCATCACACCACTTCGGTCACATCTGTGTTGTTTACATGAATGCTTAAAGGCACTCAATCCATGAAATATGACCCAAGTTTGAAAAATATATGTTTTGTGCTCCGAGTAGTTTTGATGTCACCTTTTGAAGTACATCAATGCATTAGGGGTTAATTTCAGAAGAAACTTCACATTAACAATTTTTGAAAGCCTTTAATAAGATTTGGAGGACTAGGGGCCAGGGATCGTGTATGTATCTCTGCCTATTTTCATATTTTCTCCATACTCCCCATGTCAACTGTACGGATACCAATCAGAAATCGTCAGAACTGGAACCATTTCTCTGCATCCGCCAATCGCAAGGCCTATTCTCCACGTCAGGATCAAACATTGCCCCACTGAAAAATAACAACCATAAACAAATGACTAAAATGGTGATCTGAACTCCCACTAGATATCACGTAGTCCCCTCTGGTCTCTGTTTATCTTACATTTACATTTGACATTTTAGTCATTTAGCAGACGCTCTTATCCAGAGCGACTTACAGTTAGTGAGTGCATACATTTTTCATATCTTCTGACCCCTGATACTGCATGTGTGATCTAGCCTCACGGGGGGAGTCGGGGGTATGAAGAGGGGTCTAGGAGGGGGGAGGGGGGTATGAAGAGAAGTCTAGGAGGGGGTAGGGGGGTATGAAGAGGGGTCTAGGAGGGGGTAGGGGGGTTTGAAGAGGGGTCTAGGAGGGGGGAGGAGTGTTTGCAGAGAGTTCTAGGAGGGGGAGGGGGGTATGAAGAGGGGTTAGGAGGGGGGAGGGTGTATGCAGAGGGCTCTAGGAGGGGGTAGGGGGGTATGAAGAGGGGTTAGGAGGGGGTAGGGGGGTATGCAGAGGGGTCTAGGAGGGGGGAGGGGGGTATGAAGAGGGGTTAGGAGGGGGGAGGGGGGTATGCAGAGGGCTCTAGGAGGGGAGAGGAAGGGGTAAGGAGAGGGAAGGGGTCTATGGAGAAGGGGAGGAGGTTTCAGTGACCTGTGAGGCAGCCTGCTGTTGGGCTGGGGGCTAAACCCCTCACCCCTTACCCCTTTCTAACTGGATTATAGGCTCTCCTGTCCCCCCTCCTGCAGCGGGGAAAGGAGGGGAACAGCTCCAGTCCCCCACTGTCGTCAGGGAGGCCTGGTCTGGGCTCATCACTAAAACAGCAGCCTCTCTCCTTCTGGGGGTCTCTCTCCTCTCTACTCTGTCTCTTCCCCTGTGTTGAAGGCTGAAGGTAGGGTGAGGGGCGAGGCATGGGTTGTGAGGGTGCTAGGGGTACACTGTACCTTGTCCTAGTGCTCTTTCTCAATTCCCTCTCTTTCTCATGTGCTCCTCTTCTCCTCCTTCTGTTCTTCTCTTCCTTCCTCTCCCTCTCCCCCCACCAGTATGTGACCCCTGACAGAGAGGTATGTGGTGAGAGAAGTGTGACGGGGAATGTGTGGTTCAGTGGTTAGGGTGGCTCTGGCCAGTCTGGGGCTGTGTGTCTGTGTCTGCCTGACCTGGAAACCAGCTCTGCCTATACTGGAGCAGGAT
The DNA here is from genome assembly GCF_020615455.1 of Coregonus clupeaformis. Classification (NCBI taxonomy): domain Eukaryota; kingdom Metazoa; phylum Chordata; class Actinopteri; order Salmoniformes; family Salmonidae; genus Coregonus; species Coregonus clupeaformis. The sequence goes on from NC_059206.1 coordinate 64,003,160, forward strand.
GACATTGCCCCTATACACTGATCTAAGGTCATTTCCAATTTGACCCTCATTGCGGAAGGTAAGCTGATCCTAGATCTGTGGTTAGGGGCAACCTCTACCTCCAATGCCTATGAAACTATCAATCAGTTCCCTAAGGTCTGATTCTAGACCAGCGATCTGGAACAACAGAGAGGCAGCTCTTTCTCCTTCAGTCTGTCAACGACCCTATTGAGGTGCTGCAAGGACCCAAACAAACACTTTTCTCCACTTGTCAACAGTCTTGATGGGCGTGATACGTATGTGGCGGGCAGAGTGTTTGTGAACAACATAAATGCTCTCTGAGAATCTATGACGAGACAAATCTGATATGGTCAAGCATTCCCAGAAGTTTACAGGCAGATAAAAAGGCTGACCTGAACTACCCCCAGTGTGTATAAGACCTGAGTTACCCCCGGTGTGTATAAGACCTGAGTTACCCCCAGTGTGTATAAGACCTGAACTACCCCCAGTGTGTATAAGAACCACAGTGCAGTGTTCAGTTGATTCCAGCAGGCAGGCGGAGAGGCAGTGCAAAGTGAGCAGTGTGTCAAGAAGCAGTGCGGCTTGGCAGGGTCGTGTTTCGGGGGATGCATGGCTCTCCCGAGTTCATACGGGTGTTGCAGCGATGAGACAAGACTGTAACTACCAATTGGATATCACAAAATTGGGGAGAAAAAGGGGTAAAAGTACAAAAATAAAATACAAATAAAAAAACAAATAAAGATAGGCAGTGCAGGCAGGTGCTTCAAGGTCCCGGAGCAGTCGTGGCTGACAGTTAGCTCTCGCAGGGCTCAGTTGCCACAGCATTTGAAATGTAAACTGCTGTTGCTCTGCCTTCTATCACATGTCATGGCGGGGAGCTTGGGCGGAAGAGTGCAGGAGCAGATGCAAGTTGACGCTTGCGCGATCGGCCCTGGAGTCAAACACACAAACCCACCAAATGCCTGCTCACACAACTGGAAGAGGTGACAAAACACATCAGGTAACTTTGCCTTTCCGGTATGGTTCCCAGGCCTGCTGCAGTGTCACAGATGTATCATGCGTTTACGTCAGCATGTTAATGGTCATGCGGGGTGACATGCACCTGGGTTCTGTGGGGGATAAGAGAGAGAGATGGTGAGAATATTTAGCAGTAACGAGGTGGCACTCGCTGGCGCTAACTGGTCCAACATATGTCACAGTGGTATCGTTCCTCTTCGCCTGCTCGGTTAGACAGCGCAGGACACTGTCAATATTTACCATACACTGTCTTTTCTTCTTTCTGCAGAAGTAATTAAACTAATTAGCTGATCATGTGAGTACCAGACAGATGTCAGGGGAAATGAATACATCCATGTGTAAATAGTCAAGGGGAAAAATAGCAAGGGTGACTAAAATAGAATCACGGTACCTAGGCTGTCCACTTTTTAGTGAGGTCTTCCAATTAAAACCATTTGAGTCCGTCTTGTAATTTGTGAAAGAGAATAACAGTAGCACTTTTACTCCTTTAAGCAGACTATTTGTGCAGGAATCTCTGGGTAGTGTTTTGGGTTAAAGAGTTGAGAGTGAAAATGTACCTAATGACAATAATGTGAAATCATAGAAATAATGTGAAAACCTGAACCAGTAAATGGTATTCTAGAAACAGAGTGAGTTTCTAGAAAACAGAATTTTCTATCTGATTTTCTATATTGCAAACATTGTTTGGCATCCAATACTACACACAACCAAATATACTGAATAAAAATATAAACGCAACATGTAAAGTGTTCATGAGCTGAAATAAAAGATCCCAGAAATGTTCCATATGCACAAAAAGCTTATTTCTCTCAAATATTGTGCACAAATTTGTTTACATCCCTGTTAGTGAGCATTTCTCTTTTGCCAAGATAATCCATCCACCTGACAGGTGTGGCATATCAAGAGGCTGATTAAACAGCATGATCATTACACAGGTGAACGTTGTGCTGGGGACAATAAAAGGCCACTCTAAAATGTGCAGTTTTGTCACACAACACAATGCCACAGATGTCTCAAGTTTTGAGGGAGCGTGCAATTGGCATGCTGACTGCAGGAATGTCCACCAGAGCTGTTGCCAGATAATTTTATGTTAATTTAACCCGCCTCCAACGTCGTTTTAGAGAACTTGGCAGTACTTTCAACCGGCCACACAACCGCAGACCACGTGTAACCACGCCAGCCCAGGACCTCTTCACCTGCGGGATCGTCTGAGACCAGCCACCCGGACAACTGATGAAACTGAGGAGTATTTCTGTTTGTAATAAAGTCCTTTTGTGGGGAAAAACTCATTCTGATTGGCTGAGCCTGGATCCCCAGTGGGTGGGCCTGTGCCCTACCAGGCCCATTCATGGCTGCACCCCTGCCAAGTCATGTGAAATCCATAGATTAGGCCTAATTTATTTATTTAAACTGACTGATATTTCCTTATATGAACTGTAGCTCAGTAAAATCGTTGAAATTGTTGCATGTTGCGTTTATATTTTTGTTCAGTACATTCATAAAAAATGACAATTGTCAACATAACACTTTGAAATTCTATCTGATATTCCAGTTCCAATAGAAAAAAACATTTCCTCAAAATGTCCTTGAAATGTGCCAGCAGTGATTCTCTCCAGCAAGGGGGACTTCTAGTCGAGTCATTACAGTAATTCATTCTGTAGGTGCATTTGACATCACAACCCTGTTGAGCGTCAGAGAAAACCCTTTGCTGTTGCAACTGGTGACATTACTCTGAAATATTAAACACTCGACCACATCTGCTTTTTTATGCACTGAGGCATATTTTGTGTAGTGCTTAGGAATATTAAAGCATAATTTATATTTCAGGAGTTTGACACCTTGACATTTTGGCACCTCTGTTTTGAATTTCAGCATGCGGTTTGACATGTTTGTATTAATAACATTGTGATCTCGGAGGGCCATAGCCCCGGGCTGCTTGAACAAGACTACTAAAGAAAGGCATTTCAAAAGGAATTCTAGAGCAGCCTAGGGACTCGTCAAAATCAGCCCTGATACTTTTGCCCTGATAAAAATCCATTCCACACAAACGCGTGAACAGAGGGGGGATGGTGGTTAGTGATCTGTGCCTGTGTGTGTGCGTGTGTGTGGTTTTTCCGCAGAATCCCTGATGTTTCTCAGATTGATCAGTCATTCTGTGTGCATGTCGAAGACAGCTTGGTGGTGCAGATGATTCCTAGATACGCTGTTCACTGTTGGTGTCACTGTTTGCCACTAAATGTTCCTTAACAATAGCATTGTAATATCCCTTCTATGTAGGACATCTGGTGGCTGCCCCTTAATTTAAAAACAAAATCTCAACCAAGTTGTTGTAGTCATAATTTTTATTTGCTGGCAGAAAATACAGTATGGGTGAGAAATTGGTGCTCTGACATAATTGGATCTGAAAAATGGAACAGTTGAATGAATAATATCTAATTAGTGTTAGACAAAATGAAACACAACACATGCAGTCAGAGAGAGAGAGAGAGAGAGACAGAGAGAGGGGCAGAGAGAGGGGCAGAGAGAGAGACGGAGAGAGAGAGACGGAGAGAGAGAGAGAAGTGCAATCAAACACTATCTTATTATCACTGCCCTGCAGTGGAGCCAGGTATTTATTGATGACATGTAATCACATCTAGTTGTAGTGTTCCACCAGATACTACTGGTGTGCAGATTGAGCTATCAGCACTAAAGGTTGTATGACTCCTCCGTTGTCCATTGACAGGACACAGCATGTAAAGTAATACAAATGATCAAAACAATGAAAAAACAAATACAGACTGACACAGCCACGCGCCCACACGGACAAAAGCCTTGCTTGACTAGACAGAATAACTTGACAGCTCCTAAAGGTAAAATAGGTTCCAATAATGTTGGAGTTTTCTGACAGGTGTCAAAGGGATCCATAGTGAAGATGTACTTCTCAGACTGAACCTTATTTCTCCTATCATTTATTTTATATTTTATTTCCTCTCCTTCAAATTGCCTTGACTTCCTTGAATTTACCTTTATCAAATAACAGCAAGTGTTGCACATAAAAAAAAAATTCAGTTCAATTCAAAGATTCCACAATTAAGTATTTTGTTCAGGTCTTTCTTTCATCTTCTAAGACATCATCTCATGCTTCTCTCTGCCTGATCGCTCTCTCAAAGCAGACAGCTCTGGTAAATTCAGAGATGGTCGTGAACGTTTCGACTGTTCGCTCTTCCGTGTGCTCTCCAGTGTTGCACAAAGCAGCGGTTCGCCCCCACCTGATTGTCTCGTGGTTAACTTGTCTCAACTCTGCAGTATCACTGAGGTCACCATGCCTCTGCCCAGGGGGGGTTTGTAATGTGTGTGTGTGTGTGTGTGTGTGTGTGTGTTAATGACCTCTGCTGTTTCTATGAAGGCCTCCCTCATGTGATAAAATACAGACAGTGTTGTTGCACAATATGTACGGCAATAGTTATCTCTCAAAAACATCCATCCATGATACAGTGGTCATATTTATTTTATTGTAATTTCATTACAGAAAAAATATAGAGAAAAAACAAACTTCTAAGAAATATCGCCATATAAAAATACATTTTGGAAATGTATTACTTCATTAACTTCACAATAATGAAAGTTTGTACACTATACCGATAAAGATTTCCACTTCACCTCCTTGTCTTTTAATCGACACACTGCACGTCTCAACCTTTAACCTGCGCTGGATAAATAAGCGTCAGATCTGCCCACTACAGTCAGTCACACAGTCTTGTATATGGAGAACATAGACTGGATTAATTGAATTTCCAGTGTCCTCCAGTCAGAGCCACCAGAGTATAGATAATTCCCTTATGCACATCAATGCGGGGCCCTCTGCTGGGCTCAGTCAAGGGCCCCGGACCTGCTGTTCGCTGGCAGGGATCTGCCACAATCAATTACACCAGGCCTGGTTAATGGGCCTCCCTGATTCCCTGCCCCCTCGCTCTCTCTGGACTATTAGGAGGAAACGTTCAAGATGGAAGACGGGAGACAATGACCATTCAAATGTCTGACTGTCCCTGGTCGTTTTCCAAAGTAAAAATTATATACACTACCAGTCAAAAGTTTTAGAACACCTACTCATTCAAGGGTTTTTCTTTATTTTTACTATTTTCTACATTGTACAATAACAGTGAAGACATGAAAACTATGAAATAACACATATGGAATCATGTAGTAACCAAAAAAGTGTTAAATATAATATTATAATATTTGAGATTTGAGATTCTTCAAATAGTCACCCTTTGCCTTGATGACAGCTTTGCACACTCTTGGCATTCTCTCAACCAGCTTTCATGAGGTAGTCACCTGGAATGCATTTCAAATAACAGGTGTGCCTTCTTAAAAGTTAATTTGTGGAATTTCTTAACTTCTTAATGTGTTAGCACCAATTAGTTGTGTTGTGACAAGGTAGGGGGGGTATACAGAAGATAGCCCTATTTGGTAAAAGACCAAGTCCATATTATGGCAAGAATAGCTAAAATTAAGCAAAGAGAAATGACAGTCCATCATTAATTTAAGACATGAATGTCAGTCAATACGGAAAACCTCAAGAACATTAAAAGTTTCTTCAAGTGCAGTCGCAAAAACCATCAAGCGCTATGATGAAACTGGCTCTCATGAGGAGCGCCACAGGAATGGAAGACCCAGAGTTACCTCTGCTGCAGATGATAAGTTCATTAGAGTTACCAGCCTCAGAAATTGCAGCCCAAATAAATGCTTCACAGAGTTCAAGTAACAGACACATCTCAACATCAACTGTTCAGAGGAGACTGTGTGAATCAGGCCTTCATGGTCGAATTGCTGCAAAGAAACCACTAGCAAAGGACACCAATAATAAGAAGAGACCTGCTTGGGCCAAGAAACATGAGGAATGGACATTAGACCGGTGGAAATTTGTCCTTTGGTCTGGAGTCCAAATTTGAGATTTTTGGTGTCTTTGTGAGACGTAATGTGGGTGAACGGGTGATCTCCGCATGTGTATTTCCCACCGTAAAGCATGGAGGAGGAGGTGTTATGGTGTGGGGGTGCTTTGCTGGTGACACTGTCTGTGATTTATTTAGAATTCAAGGCACACTTAACTAGCATGGCTACCACAGCATTCTGCAGCGATACGCCATCCCATCTGGTTTGGGCTTAGTGGGACTATCATTTGTTTTTCAACAGGACAATGACCCAACACACCTCCAGGCTGTGTAAGGGCTATTTTACCAAGAAGGAGAGTGATGGAGTGCTACTTCAGATGACCTGGCCTCCGCAATCCCCCGACCTCAACCAAATTGAGATGGTTTGGGATGAGTCAGACCTCAGAGTGAAGGAAAAGCAGCCAACAAGTGCTCAGCATATGTGGGAACTCCTTCAAGACTGTTGGAAAAGCATTCCAGGTGAAGCTGGTTGAGAGAATGCCAAGAGTGTGCAAAGCTGTCATCAAGGCAAAGGGTGACTATTTGAAGAATCTAAAATATTACATATATTTTTATTTGTTTAACACTTTTTTGGTTACTACATCATTCCATATGTGTTATTTCATAGTTTTGATGTCTTCACCATTATTCTACAATGTAGAAAATAATAAAAATAAAGAAATACCCTTGGATGAGTAGGTGTTCTAAGACTTTTGACCGGTAGTGTATATATATGGATGTTTCTTCTGTTGATGTGTTGAAGTCATATGCTGTGGCTTTGTGTTGGTCAAAGTTGTTTATGTGGGTTATTTGAGCCCCTGTGTGTGTGTGTGTGTGTGTGTGTGTGTGTGTGTGTGTGTGTGTGTGTGTGTGTGTGTGTGTGTGTGTGTGTGTGTGTGTGTGTGTGTGTGTGTCGGGGGGCTAGGGTTGATTCGGCTGATTAGGGGTATGTGTATAATGCCTGAGTGCGTTCCTTCACAGCAACCACATAGCTGTACAGCCGACTCAGTAGGAGGCTTCCTTTCATCCTGTCTGCTCGCTCCCTCGCTCTCTCTCTGCCCAGTGCCCAGGCAGGTCCAGCCTGACATCCTGTCTGCTCGCTCCCTCGCTCTCTCTCTGCCCAGTGCCCAGGCAGGTCCAGCCTGACATCCTGTCTGCTCGCTCCCTCGCTCTCTCTCTGCCCAGTGCCCAGGCAGGTCCAGCCTGACATCCTGTCTGCTCGCTCCCTCGCTCTCTCTCTGCCCAGTGCCCAGGCAGGTCCAGCCTGACATCCTGTCTGCTCGCTCCCTCGCTCTCTCTCTGCCCAGTGCCCAGGCAGGTCCAGCCTGACATCCTGTCTGCTCGCTCCTCGCTCTCTCTCTGCCCAGTGCCCAGGCAGGTCCAGCCTGACATCCTGTCTGCTCGCTCCCTCGCTCTCTCTCTGCCCAGTGCCCAGGCAGGTCCAGCCTGACATCCTGTCTGCTCGCTCCCTCGCTCTCTCTCTGCCCAGTGCCCAGGCAGGTCCAGCCTGACATCCTGTCTGCTCGCTCCCTCGCTCTCTCTCTGCCCAGTGCCCAGGCAGGTCCAGCCTGACACTGTTTCACACACACAGACACACACAAATTCACGCACGAACACAAACACACACACACATTTTAAAATTTCATTTAAAATAATGTATGAATCAGTTAATTTTGTACCATAATTTAAATAGAAAACACCAGTAGTTAATGTGTTACAAATGCCACATGTGTACGTACACAATGAGTATGTCTTTCTATTAATAGGAGGATATTTATGTTGAAATTATGAAAATGAGTGAAAAGTACTTTTTCCTAATATTTCTCTCTTTGTCAATTCGCTATTATATATTTCTATTGTCTATTTCTGTTTTCTAGACTTGAAGCATGGACTGGTTTTATTATTATCCTACTGAGAAGACTCAAGGGGAAATGAAATACTAAAGTTAGATCATTGTGAAACTAATCAAATTAATTTGTATTATCAGATAAGTAGATATCAAATATGAACATGTGTATACTAAAACAGTTAACCATTGCTGATATATAGGTACATGATCAACAGAAAGTATCTGGACAAATTACATTCTCATAAATTATATGTTATTGATTACATTAACTATTCCATCAGGAAATCAAAGCTAATAAAAACATTTAATAGATTACATTTTTGATGTGATAAATAAAATGTTAAAAAAGAGCTGATTTTCTTTTTGAGAGCTCAATGGAGGCTAAACAATTTAGTTATATTATTCAATTCTGTGTCACAATTGATTGAGGCAAACATGTTTTACCCTGCCAAGCTGAGTGATGTAGAAAAAATATACATCTGTAGTTTAACTGTTGTCTTCTCTTCTCAGACGACTATCATCTGAAACAATATATATATATATATATATATATATATATATATATATATATTTATGTTTTAATACTTTATTCAGACAGTAAGGAGGGAGACAGGCAAGTGGGAGAAACAGTAGGAAGGATGGACACGGGGATGAACCCTGGTCTCCAGTGGGGAGTTGTATGTGCCGGGGAGTGGTACCACTACAGCAGGGTTCTGGACTATCTGAAACACTATTACAGTAGATATCATGAGTAGTGTTTACTCTCTCCATCATCTTCTACTTTCTCCAGTCTATTTCCTTCAGTGACACTCACTTTTCTATAGAAAATTGCAGCTTTTACGCATCTTTCGATCTTTCATATTCTTTCTTAATACAAAAAACGCATTAGTCACTTTAAAGTTCTGAAGAGCGACATCTCTAGCCAACATTTTACCATCTTCTGGTATAAGATGATGCTGTCTTTTGTTGTGTGTTGTAAAAGCCAGGTTTTAAGTGCCTTTGCGGAGGCTCCAATTCAACTGGGTGTTCAACACTCTCCCATGGCCTCTCCTGCTTCTCCACCTCTCAGAAAAAAAATTGTCGCTGCAACCCCTGACCTCCAGCGGCCCACTTCCACTCTCCGCCAGGAAGCCCCATACATGCCTGAACAATTAACTCCCCCACCACCATCAATTCAGCCCAGAGGAAAATAAAAGACAGAAAGGACCAAGTCACCTGGGTTCAGGAGAAAGAGAAGAAGGAGAAAGGTTTTTGTGGAGAAAAACTGCTTTTTATCAGTCGCGCCTTGTAACTGTCACAGCGACTGACAGCGAGACACTTAGGAAGGCCTCCTTTCATTCAGTCAACCAGTCGGCCCCGTCGAATGGTTCAACAAACAATCCCAGGGTGCCTTGGGGTTGTGTTTACCTTTCAAAATCAGGGCCGCAAAAGGTTTGTTCACATAAAAGCGATGATGAACTGAAGTGACATGTCTGTTTGGTTTCCCTGACTCCCCTGCAGTAGCACAGTGTATATTGATCACCGTCACGCATCACTAAGTGGTCAGTAGGACTCTGTCGGCTGAACGAAGGACTCTCGCTCTCTGTTTGAAGTTGCCCTGCAGGTGTCCAAAGCACTGCCTCAGATCCCCATGGAGACACAATTAGCTGCTTGGCGAACCTTTATTTGTGACGCTCCTAAACTTTTCCCAAACACCAAACCGTTCCTTAAAGTGGCTCCAACTATACCTGGTATTGCCTGGGGACTGGAGTATACTGTAGTGTTGAACCTGTGGTGTAAGAAGCAATATGAAGTGACTTTTTCATAGAAAAAATACTGTAGATCAGCAGATTCCTGTGTTCCAGGAAAAACTCCTGACACTAGCATAGAGTAATTATGGTGGAGGGGTAAAGTATGTGCAATACTTGATGTTACGTCAGAACACTGTCAAGTATGGCATCACCGACTCACTGAGAAACACACACACACACAAACACAGACACACACACACAGACACACACATACATCATTGAAGGCCTTATCGACAGTAGCTAGAGAGAGAGAGCGAGGAGAGAGAGAGAGAGAGAGAGAGAGAGAGAGAGAGAGAGAGAGAGAGAAAGAGAGAGTGAGAGAGAGAGAGAGAGAGAGAGACATCATTATAACACTGTATATAGACATAATATGGCATTTGAAATTTCTTTATTCTTTTGGAACTTTTGTGAGTGTAATGTTTACTGTAAAATTTGTATGGTTTATTTCACTTTCGTTCATGATCTATTTCACTTGCTTTGGCAATGTAAACATATGTTTCCCATGCCAATAAAGCCCTTAAATTGAAATTGAATTGAGAGAGCGAGCGAGAGAGAGAGCGAGAAGGAGAGAGAGAGACAGAGAGACAGAGAGAGAGAGCGCGCGCGCGAGAGAGAGAGATTGTTATTGTCCATTGTATGGTTATTTTTACTTTTGATTATTGTTGTTACTGATTGTCCCGTTGACAATCTAGATTATTATCATTTTAATTATGTTATTATTGTAAATGAATCACTTAATCTCCAAAGTACGCTTTGGCAATAAGGACATTGTTTTTTTAATTATAATTGTATTTTTTTTAAAACTATTATTATATTTTTTTATTAAAATGTTTGGGGGGTAGATCAGCTTTAATATTGCAGATAGATTGTAACTTCCATCAATGTTATTGTCTGCATCACTTCCAATCCCCCATATGGTTTTTTTCTCTCACATATACAGTACATACTGTACATACACATATAAATACATATACATACATATATATACATATCCTTTAAAAAATATATATTTCCCTTTATTACTTTACAACCCCACCACCCCTTCCCTAATTGGAGTAAACTAGCGAACAACAAGGCTTAGGCCTCTACTTCCAGCTTATAAATACTATATACATTTTATGGACACAGTCAATTTTACAATAATTATATTTTGGTTGTTTTTACTCCTGAACTTCCTCTACCCTCAACCCCATCATTTTCATGATGTCCATCCGGTTTGCTTCTATATGCCATATCTTTCTAACTGTGCTCTTTTACAAAAGCTCTCAAAATATTACCTATATACTTATTATGGACACTGTATGCTTTACATTAGTTATCTTGTTGTTATTAGTTGTTGTTAGTTGTTATTAGTCCCATCCTTCAGCTCCATTCAACACCTCCCATCTATCTCTTAACACAATCCATATTGGATTTCTGTTTGCCATATATTTTCAACTGTACTGTGATGTTTCACAAAAGTTCTGAACCCTTCTATTCTCATTGTTTCTACAGATTGTACATTGAAAATATTTTTTTTACTAAAAGTATTATTATATTATTTATCGATTGACTATGACTTCTCAGATCACCCAGTAGTGTTATATGCAGGGTTAGCTCCAGGTAAATATTGCAATCCTTCAGCCATTCCTGGACCTGTGACCAAAAACAAGCTACAAATGGACAGTACCAAAACAAATGATCTAATGATTCTGGCTCTTCACAGCAAAATCTGCAGAGCTGGGAAGATTGTATCCCCCATATAAATAACATTATATTGGTAGCAAGACTTTTGTATAATAATTTAAAATGAAAAATTATATGTTTTGAATCAGGCGTCGTTTTGCGTATCAGTTCATAAACACTATGCTATGGAATCGGTAAGTCAAAAATCTCTTCCCAACTATTTTGCAATCTATATGGGACGGCTGTCAATCCTTTGGTCCTTAAATAAAACTGGTATACTTTTTTATTTATCACAATTTTCTTTAACCAATTATGTTCTTTAATGCAGGGCCGACAGACAAGCTCCTTACTTTTTCCCCCTTCCACTTTCCTCTTCCATTTTTGCGGTAATGCTGCAATTATTTGGTTGTAATAAGGACATTGTTACAATTTAGGAATTAAAGAGAGAGAGAGACGGTGTGTGAGAAATTTCTCAGTTGTTTTCCTCTCCTTTGATCTGAGGACAGTGGTACTGTAGGAAGTTCCCAAGGTCAGTTATCCCACTGGAGAGACTCACTGATAGCCAGCACTGACGACTCCTCCTATCCTCTCTCTCTTTCTCCTCTCCTCTACTCCTCTCATCCCTCCATCCCCCTCTCCTCCTCCTCCTCCTCCTCTCATCCCACCATCCCCCTCTCCTCTCCTCCTCCTCCTCCTCCTCCTCCTCCTCTCATCCCACCATCCCCCTCTCCTCTCCTCTCCTCTCCTCTCCTCTCCTCTCCTCTCCTCTCCTCTCCTCTCCTCTCCTCTCCTCTCCTCTCCTCTCCTCTCCTCTCCTCTCCTCTCCTCTCCTCTCCTCTCCTCTCCTCTCCTCTCCTCTCCTCTCCTCTCCTCTCCTCCTCCTCCTCCTCCTCCTCCTCCTCCTCTCATCCCTCCACCCCCTCTCCTCTTCTCTCTTCCTCTCATCCCTCCATTCCCCTGTCCTCCTCCTCTCGTTGAGTCTGAGGTTGAGTGGTGGGCCCTGCCTGCCAATTAGTGCCAATCAGACCAGCGGTGTGATGAGGTGTGCAGGCAGGCAGGAAGGGTCTGGGACTGGGACCACCTGGCCACAGCCCACATCTGGCCTCTCCTTCACACACCTGTCAGGGCCAGGCCCACGGTGCTGCTGTACAGGCATGGCAAGTGTGTGGAGCCTATACTCAGCTGGCATGGGTTATTAAAGGTGTGTGTGTGAAGGGGTGTGTGTGCGCGTGCGTGTGAGTGTGAAGCTTCCGGCACTACCACAGCAGCGTCTCACCGCAGCCCCTCTCTCACACCCTGAGACTCTCTGCTGCTGAAACCAGCGTTTTAGGACTCAAGATCGCGCCAGAAATTGCGGCTGATCTGCCTCGCTAAATAATGCATCATCGCAGGGTTTTTTGTTATGTAAAAAAAAGTTGCCTTTAGCTGCGCTTGCGGGACAGTAATGCCACCTGACAATCACTCCCCTCAGTCTTGGCAATGGCCCGGAGTGAAGCAGCCCCGGCTCCTCGTGATTGACAAGGACAAAAAAAAGAAGACAAATCCCATTCATGTTGTTGAATTGTCAACCGCAGCTGTGGGATTTGAAAAAGGAACAGGATGAAACCGTGACTTTGACTAGAAGAGGTAAAGAACTTAAACATGACAAGTGTGATTAAAATATCCCCAGAAAGTCGCATAGGGCGTCGAGGTAGGAGAGAGACGATCTCCATAAGGCATTCCATTATTGATGAGGACTGGGACAGAGGAGCTGGGAGTTTTTCAAGGCCAAACGTATTTGTGTAGCAGCAGCTTGTTAAAGATATGTGTTTAGTCACAGGTACTTTGGCATGGTCGACATCACTATTCAGAAGGAAAAAAAAACTATTGTATTTGACTGGGGGGGGGGGAAAGGCCATAAGCCACTGTTCTGGCCTGGTTACGCATCCACCATAGTTGCTGGAACCGTGCTGGAAAGGACAGTGTGAAAATAAAATGTCCAGGCCAGTACAGTATAGTATAGTGTGAAAAGGGTATACATTTACTCAATCCAATCTCCTATCCATTTGTCAACAGTATACAACAGTAGCATGACCCCTAAATATGAAAGTTGAAGACTTGACCCTCTACGCTTAGAAAAAAACGTCTCTACCACACTTTTAGTTTACAATGCACATTAAATGGATATATTTGATCTAGCTGTTGTGGTAGACACCAGTGGTTGCTGGAGAACTGGATATGCTAAATGAATCCTGAAGCAAGCCAGTCCCATTCTTCCGTATAACTCATTCATTTCAGCCAATCAAATCAAATCAAATCAAATCAAATTGTATTGGCCACATGCGCCGAATACAACAGGTGCAGACATTACAGTGAAATGCTTACTTACAGCCCTTAACCAACAGTGCATTTATTTTTAATAAAAAAGTAAAATAAAACAACAACAAAAGAGTGTTGAGAAAAAAAAGAGCAGAAGTAAAATAAAATAACAGTAGGGAGGCTATATATACAGGGGGGTACCGGTGCAGAGTCAATGTGCGGGGGCACCGGCTAGTTGAGGTAGTTGAAGTAATATGTACATGTGGGTAGAGTTAAAGTGACTATGCATAAATAATTAACAGAGTAGCAGCAGCGTAAAAAGATGGGGTGGAGGGTGCAGTGCAAATAGTCTGGGTAGCCATGATTAGCTGTTCAGGAGTCTTATGGCTTGGGGGTAGAAGCTGTTGAGAAGTCTTTTGAATCTAGACTTGGCACTCCGGTACCGCTTGCCGTGCGGTAGCAGAGAGAACAGTCTATGACTAGGGTGGCTGGAGTCTTTGACAATTTTGAGGGCCTTCCTCTGACACCGCCTGGTATAGAGGTCCTGGATGGCAGGAAGCTTGGCCCCAGTGATGTACTGGGCCGTATGCACTACCCTCTGTAGTGCCTTGCGGTCGGAGGCCAAGCAGTTGCCATACCAGGCGGTGATGCAACCAGTCAGGATGCTCTCGATGGTGCAGCTGTAGAACTTTTTGAGGATCTGAGGACCCATGCCGAATCTTTTCAGTCTCCTGAGTGGGAATAGGCTTTGTCGTGCCCTCTTCACGACTGTCTTGGTGTGTTTGGATCATGATAGTTCGTTGGTGATGTGGACACCAAGGAACTTGAAGCTCTCAACCTGTTCCACTACAGCCCTGTCAATGAGAATGGGGGCGTGCTCAGTCCTCTTTTTTTCCTGTAGTCCACAATCATCTCCTTTGTCTTGGTCATGTTGAGGGAGAGGTTGTTATCCTGGCACCACACGGCCAGGTCTCTGACCTCCTCCCTATAGGCTGTCTCATCGTTGTCGGTGATCAGGCCTACCACTGTTGTGTCGTCGGCAAACTTAATGATGGTGTTGGAGTCGTGCCTGGCCATGCAGTCATGGGTGAACAGGGAGCCAATCCCTAAATCTGAAACCTGAAATGTCACTACTTTCATTTATCTGTCTCCTGTCCTCATATTTAGCCTCACATTGAACATCACCGTCAAACCCCAAACTGGTTCGGTACAGTATCTGCATGGGTGGATGGTTCCGTATTTGACCCTGTATGAGGGCAACTGTTAAGTGGAGGACGTGAGCATCAAACCCACAGATACCTGCTCCCACACACACCCTCTACCGGTGCTAGTATCTGTGTCATGTTCTGGGGCCATATCAGATCAAATAGAATTATGCAAGCTATGATTCAGGTTCATCCTGAGTAGTTGAGAAGTGACAGTGACACACTGTACATAGCAAAGCCCATGCACAGAACATTTTAATATTTACATGAGGAGCCAGAACACAAGAACATACAGCTTTTTGACCTGTAGACTTTGTCATATACTGAATGAGACATTGATTTAGCAGCGAAAAGTTTTTTTTTTCTATGGACCCGTCACAGCCTCCAACACTCCAGGCCTCCACTGAGCTCGTCACTCATCACACGAGTCAGACTCTCCAGGCCTTACTTACTCTTCCATATGGGTCCAATTGAACCCGGCTAGTCTGTTCTAGAAAGTTCCATGGCGTTCCAGAGGCCTGGGCCTTGGAGGCCTTGGGACAAGGAACCATTCAAGGCTCTTTCCGATAAGTCTGTGGAGAAATGACAGACATGCTCTCTCTGTGGGTCTGGGTCTATCTGTCTCTCTCCTTCTTTCTCTCTCTCTCTCTCTCTCTTTCTCTCTCTCTCTCCCATGGTCAGTATGAGCAGAGAAATGCTCACTCGGACGGCGCATTCTTTCCACCAATCCCCATGCTGTGTTTCTCCCAGGTTCACAAAGTAATCAGAAACACATTTTACATCTGTGCGGCTTTACAGGTTGAAGTAGCAGAGACTCCATATCCCTTCAAAGTACCTGTTACTTACTTTATCTGTCTGAGATTGCGGCTGAGGAGGCCGACATTGAAATGGGAGAAATTATTATCTTTCAGCCAATACAGTCTAATAGATGTGTAACGCCCTGGCTCTGGGGACTATGTTATGTTGAGCCAGGGTGTGTAAGTCTATGTTGGTAAATCTATGTTGGCCTGAGTGACTCCCAATCAGAGGCAACGAGTGTCAGCTGGTTGTCTCTGATTGGGAGCCATATTTAACTATCGGTCTTTTCACTTTGTGTTGTGGTTTCTTGTTCATTTCGGTTCGTGTTAAACCGTAGACGTCACGTTATCGTTTATTGTTTTTGATCGTGTGATCAGTAAAATAAAAGGATATGTTCACCCGCAACGCTGCGCCTTGGTCTCCCTCATTAGACGATCGTGACAGAAGAAACCACCAAAACTGGACCAAGCAGCGTGAAGAGGAGAGAGGAAGGACCTGGGATCAGGGGAGTAGGAGTTTCGGCTGGGCCACGCTAAGTGAAGAGGAGAGAGGCTGGTCTATGAAGCAATGGATCGAGAGTCTGGCGAGAGCTAGGGAGGCCTGGTCCACGGGGAGGAGAGAACCCCAGAAAATCTTTAGGGGGGCTCACGGACGTGGACGACGGGCAGCAGGAGGCCGCGATGGAAGCGGTCCAGCGGGTGTGAAGAGGAGGCCGCCAGGTTAAGGGGGCCACTGGTCACAGAGGAGAGAGGAAAAGTGTGGAGGCACGGCGAGAGGTACTGGGGTGTTTACCAGTCCGGTCCGGCCCGTTCCTGATCCCTGCATAGGGCCAGTGGCGTGTGTCCCCAGTACGGTTCGGCCTGTTCCTGCCTCTCGCACCGAGCCTGTGGTGCGCGTCGTCAGCCCTGTCCGGCCCGTTCCTGCTCTCCGTTCCAGAGTCGGTGGTGCGCGTCGCCAGCCCGGTCCGGCCCATTCCTGCTCCCGCGCACCAAGTCTGTGGTGCGTTTCGTCCAGCCCGGATCGGCCCGTTCCTGCTCCCCGCACCAAGTCAGGGGGTGCGCCCGACGACAGCCGGCTCGGCCCGCTCCTGCTTCCCACACCAAGCCAGTGGGGTGCGTGTCAGTCCGGCACGGCCCGTTCCTGCTCTCCGCAAGTCGGAGTGTGCGCCCGGCGTCGGCTGGGCCGCTCCTGCTTCCCACACCAAGCCAGTGGTGTGCGTCGTCAGTCCGGCCAGTCGTTCCTGCTCTCCACCAAGTCTGTGGTGCGCGTCGCCAGCCCAGTCCGGCCCATCCAAGCTCCCCGCACCAAGCCAGTGGTGTGCGTCGTCAGCCCTGTCCGGCCCGTTCCTGCTCTCCGCACCAAGTCTGTGGTGCGGCGTCGCCAGCCCGGTCCGGCCCGTTCCTGCTCCCGCAGCAAGTCAGGGGTGCGTCGTAAGCCGGTCCGGCCCGTTCCTCCTCCACGCATCAAGCCAGGGGTGTGCGTGGTCAGTCCAGCACAACCCGTGCCTGGGTCATGTCCGAGGCGGATCCGCCGACGAGGCGGAGTGCCCACCCGGTCCCTCCCCTGTTGTGGTTGTTTGGCGCGGCGGAGTCCGCGCCTTTGGGGGGGGGTACTGTAACGCCCTGGCTCTGGGGACTATGTTATGTTGAGCCAGGGTGTGTAAGTCTATGTTGGTAAATCTATGTTGGCCTGAGTGACTCCCAATCAGAGGCAACGAGTGTCAGCTGGTTGTCTCTGATTGGGAGCCATATTTAACTATCGGTCTTTTCACTTTGTGTTGTGGTTTCTTGTTCATTTCGGTTCGTGTTAAACCGTAGACGTCACGTTATCGTTTATTGTTTTTGATCGTGTGATCAGTAAAATAAAAGGATATGTTCACCCGCAACGCTGCGCCTTGGTCCACTCTGTTAGACGATCGTGACAAGATGACCATTACAAAAAAAGTTAAGAGAGGTCTCTGTGATTTTACACATTTGTAACTCATTCATTGGTTTTTATTTTTTGTTTTGTTTTAATTTTAATTGTTTTTTAAGGGGGTAGATCAGCTTTAATATTGCAGATAGATTGTGACTTCCATCAATGTAATTGTCTGCATCACTTCCAGTCCCCTATATGTTTATTTTCTCTCACAAATATATATATATATATATATACATATACATGCATACACATACATACATATAAATACATATACAGTGGGGATGTTAGAGCCGATTTTGGGCATATTTTGTATAAAAGACTGAACATACTGAGCTCCATGTACATTTGTGTAAATATATTAAATATTAATGTATATGATGAAATATTAGGTACGTACCTTTATGATTTATTTACCGGATTGAGATATATTCATTTGTTATTAGTGTAACTCAGTTTTTGGCCCCCCCTCTTGCCCATTCATTGTACTGTGTTAATTGTGTTAGTATAAAGGCAGGAAGTTGGGCCTTCGGGGGGAGGAGTCCTTGCTAGATGCGGGAGCGGTATAGTTTTTTGACCATATAGACATACAGAAATACAGACAGACAGGTCATATTATATTATGTATTTGCATTTCAAGTAATCTCTGCTTTAAGTTGATTGGAGAATACCTTTTTGTTAGATAAGAAGAATAAACATTTTTTGTTGCACTATATCCCTGGATCTCATTGAATGTTTGGCCGTTTGGAAACGTTGAGTGTGGACTGTATGCGTCCGAAACAACCCCGCTTCAGGCTAGGGCAGTGGCTATGGTAAAGAGGAAAGGAAGCCACTACAGGGGAGAACAAGTATTTGATACACTGCCGATTTTGCAGGTTTTCCTACTTACAAAGCATGTAGAGGTCTGTAACTTTTATCATAGGTACACTTCAACTGTGAGAGACGGAATCTAAAACAAAAATCCAGAAAATCACATTGTATGATTTTTAAGTAATTCATTTGCATTTTATTGCATGACATAAGTATTTGATCACCTACCAACCAGTAAGAATTCCGGCTCTCACAGACCTGTTAGTTTTTATTTAAGAAGCCCTCCTGTTCTCCACTCATTACCTGTATTAACTGCACATGTTTGAACTCGTTACCTGTATAAAAGACACCTGTCCACATACTCAATCAAACATACTCCAACCTCTCCACAATGGCCAAGACCAGAGAGCTGTGTAAGGACATCAGGGATAAAATTGTAGACCTGCACAAGGCTGGGATGGGCTACAGGACAATAGGCAAGCAGCTTGGTGAGAAGGCAACAACTGTTGGCGCAATTATTAGAAAATGGAAGAAGTTCAAGATGACGGTCAATCACCCTCGGTCTGGGGCTCCATGCAAGATCTCACTTCGTGGGGCGTCAATGATCATGAGGAAGGTGAGGGATCAGCCCAGAACTACACAGCAGGACCTGGTCAATGACCTGAAGAGAGCTGGGACCACAGTTTCAAAGAAAACCATTAGTAACACACTACGCCGTCATGGATTAAAATCCTGCAGCGCACGCAAGGTCCCCCTGCTCAAGCCAGCGCATGTCCAGGCCCGTCTGAAGTTTGCCAATGACCATCTGGATGATCCAGAGGAGGAATGGGAGAAGGTCATGTGGTCTGATGAGACAAAAATATAGCTTTTTGGTCTAAACTCCACTCGCCGTGTTTGGAGGAAGAAGAAGGATGAGTACAACCCCAAGAACACCATCCCAACCGTGAAGCATGGAGGTGGAAACATCATTCTTTGGGGATGCTTTTCTGCAAAGGGGACAGGACGACTGCACCGTATTGAGGGGAGGATGGATGGGGCCATGTATCGCGAGATCTTGGCCAACAACCTCCTTCCCTCAGTAAGAGCATTGAAGATGGGTCGTTGCTGGGTCTTCCAGCATGACAACGACCTGAAACACACAGCCAGGGCAACTAAGGAGTGGCTCCGTAAGAAGCATCTCAAGGTCCCGGAGTGGCCTAGCCAGTCTCCAGACCTGAACCCAATAGAACATCTTTGGAGGGAGCTGAAAGTCCGTATTGCCCAGCGACAGCCCCAAAACCTGAAGGATCTGGAGAAGGTCTGTATGGAAGAGTGGGCCAAAATCCCTGCTGCAGTGTGTGCAAACCTGGTCAAGACCTACAGGAAACGTATGATCTCTGTAATTGCAAACAAAGGTTTCTGTACCAAATATTAAGTTCTGCTTTTCTGATGTATCAAATACTTATGTCATGCAATAAAATGCTAATTACTTAAAAATCATACAATGTGACAGACCTCTACATGCTTTGTAAGTAGGAAAACCTGCAAAATCGGCAGTGTATCAAATACTTGTTATCCCCACTGTACAAACAGTTGAAGTCGGATGTGTACATACACCTTAGCCAAATACATTTAAATACATACTTTTTAACCACAGATCATAGAAACGCACCGTTTTCACATATTTAGACACTGGTTTGGTGCTGGAGATAATGTATATGAGGTTGAAAAGTGGCGGAGTTGCCCTTTAACCATTAGTGAGGAAAATGCTAAACTGACCTAAGATCAACTTCACTCTACACCACCTGTGACTGGCCTGCGAGGAACCAGATTCTGAGTGCCATGCAATCATAAGAAATACTACAGCATGTCTGTATTACAACTATAGACAGTAATGTTATGGATAACTATGAGGCTGTTCCGTCAATGGAAGGAGTGGCTGCTACAGTTGAAGTCGTAAGTTTACATACACCTTAGCCAAATACATTTAAACTCAGTTTTTCACAATTCCTGACATTTAATCCTATAAAAAATTCCCTGTCTTAGGTCAGAAAGGATCACCACTTTATTTTAAAAATGTGAAATGTCAGAATAATAGTAGAGAGAATTATTTATTTCAGCTTTTATTTCTTTCATCACATTCCCAGTGGGTCAGAAGTTTATATACACTCAATTAGTATTTGGTAGCATTGCCTTTAAATTGTTTAACTTGGGTCAAATGTTTTGGGTAGCCTTCCACAAGCTTCCCACAATAAGTTGGGTGAATTTTGGCCCGTTCCTCCTGACAGAGCTGGTGTAACTGAGTCAGGTTTGTAGGCCTGCTTGCTCGCACACGTTTTTTCAGTTCTGCCCACAAATGTTCTATAGGATTGAGGTCAGGGCTTTGTGATGGCCACTCCAATACCTTGACTTTGTTGTCCTTAAGTCATTTTGCCACAACTTTGGAAGTATGCTTAGGGTCATTGTCCATTAGGAAGACCCATTTGTGACCAAGCTTTAACTTCCTGACTGATGTCTTGAGATGTTGCTTCAATATATTCACATAATTTTCCTTCCTCATGATGCCATCTATTTTGTGAAGTGCACCAGTCCCTCCTGCAAGCAAAGCACACCCACACCATGATGCTGCCACCCCCGTGCTTCACGGTTGGGATGGTGTTCTTCGGCTTGCAAGCTACCCCCCTTTTTCCTCCAAACATAACGATGGTCATTATGGCCAAACAGTTCTATTTTGGTTTCATCAGAACCGAGAACATTTCTCCAAAAAGTACGATCTTTGTCCCCATGTGCAGTTGCAAACCGTAGTCTGGCTTTTTTATGGCGGTTTTGGAGCAGTGGCTTATTCCTTGCTGAGCGGCCTTTCAGGTTATGTCGATATAGGACTCGTTTTACTGTGGATATAGATACTTTTGTACCTGTTTCCTCCAGCATCTTCACAAGGTCCTTTGCTGTTGTTCTGGGACTGATTTGTACTTTTCGCACCAAAGTACGTTCATCTCTAGGAGACAGAACGCGTCTCCTTCCTGAGCGGTATGACGGCTGCGTGGTCCCATGGTGTTTTACTTGCGTACTATTGTTTGTACAGATGAACGTGGTACCTTCAGGCGTTTGGAAATTGCTCCCAACGATGAACCAGACTTGTAGAGGTCTACAATTCTTTTTCTGAGGTCTTGGCTGATTTCTTTTCATTTTCCCATGATGTCAAGCAAAGAGGCACTGAGTTTGAAGGTAGGCCTTGAAATACATCCACAGGTACACCTCCAATTGTCACGTTCGTCGGGAACAGAGGACCAATGCGCTGCGTGATACGTGAACATACTATTTTTAATAAATGTCACCACACGAACAAAACAACAAACGATAACGTGACGTCCTTGGTTATACTACACAAACCTAAACAGGAACAAGATCCCACAAACACTGTGGGAAAACTGGCTGCCTAAGTATGGTTCCCAATCAGAGACAACAAGCAACAGCTGATACACGTTGCCTCTGATTGAGAACCACACTGGCCCACATAGAAATACTAAACTAGAACCACAAACAAATGAAAACTCACACCCTGGCTCAACATACTAGAGTCCCCAGAGCCAGGGCGTGACAGTACCCCCCCCCCCAAAGGCGCGGACTCCGACCGCGCCAACCAAACACCACAGGGGAGGGACCGGGTGGGCACTCCGCCTTGGCGGCGGATCCGGCTCCAGGCATGATCCCCACTCCCTCTCTAACCCCCCAAAGTACCCCTGGTCCGGTCTGGCCCTGCTGACCGGAGCTGGACTGCACACTGGTGGAGCGGATTGCTCTAGCTCCGGCGTGAAGCAGCTGACCCGTGCCGAACCAGGCACCGGTGGAGCAGGCACGGGCTGTGCCGGACTGACGACGCACACCACTGGCTTGGTGTGGGGAGCAGGAATGGGCCGAGCCGAGCTGACGAAACGCACCACTGACTTGGTGCGGGGAGCAGGAGCGGGCCGGACCGGGCTGACGCAGCGCACCACTGACTTGGTGCGGGGAGCAGGAACGGACCGAGCCGGGCTGACGAAGCGCACCACTGACTTGGTGCGGGGAGCAGGAACGGGCCGAGCCGGGCTGACGAAACGCACCACTGACTTGGTGCGGGGAGCAGGAGTGGGCCGGACCGGGCTGACAAAGCGCACCACTGACTTGGTGCGGGGAGCAGGAGCGGGCCGAGCCGGGCTGGCGAAGCGCACCACTGGCTTGGTGCGGGGAGCAGGAATGGGCCGGACTGGGCTGACGACGCGCACCACTGACTTGGTGCGGGGAGCAGGATCGAGCCTGGCCGGGCTGGCGACGCGCACCGTAGGCTTGGTGCGAGTGGCAGGAACAGGCCGGACCGTACTGGGAACACACACCACTGGCCCTACGCGGGGATCAGGAACAGGCCGGACCGGACTGGCAACACACCCCAGTACCTCTCGCCGTGCCTCTACATCCTCCTTCCCCCTGGTGACCAGTGACTCCCGTAACCTGGCGGCCTCCTGCTGCCCCGTCGTCCACGGCGTGAGCCCCCCCCTAAAAATGTTCTGGGCGTCTCTCCTACCCGTGGACCAGGTCTCCATGTCTCTCGCCAGACTTTCGCCTTTCTGCTTCCAAGTCCAGCCTCTCTCTTCCTCACACGGCTTGACCCAGTCGAGGAGGCGAAGGAGATCCGCTAGAGATCTCCCCGGCGATGGCTCCTGGACACGCTGCTTGGTCCAGTCTTGGTGGGATCTTCTGTCACGTTCGTCGGGAACAGAGGACCAATGCGCAGCGTGATACGTGAACATACTTTCTTTAATAAATGTCACCACACGAACAAAACAACAAACGATAACGTGACGTCCTTGGTTATACTACACAAACCTAAACAGGAACAAGATCCCACAAACACTGTGGGAAAACTGGCTGCCTAAGTATGGTTCCCAATCAGAGACAACAAGCAACAGCTGATACACGTTGCCTCTGATTGAGAACCACACTGGCCCACATAGAAATACTAAACTAGAACCACAAACAAATGAAAACTCACACCCTGGCTCAACATACTAGAGTCCCCAGAGCCAGGGCGTGACACAAATTGACTCAAATTATGTAAATTAGCCTATCAGAAGCTTCTAAAGTCATGACATCATTTTCTGGAATTTTCCACGCTGTTTAAGGCACAGTCAACTTAGTGTATGTAAACTTCTGACCCACTGGAATTGTGATACAGTGAATTATAAGTGAAATATCTGTCTGTAAACAATTATCGGAAAAATTACTTGTGTCATGCACAAAGTAGATTTCCTAACCGACTTGCCAAAACTATAGTTTGTTAACAAGAAATGTGTGTAGTGGTTGAAAAACTTGTTTTAATGACTCCAACCTAAGTGTATGTAAACCTCCGACTTCAACTGTACATACAGTATATATAGACATATCCTTTTTTAAAATATATTTCCCTTTATTACTTTCCAACCCCAGCACCCCTTCCCTAATTGGAGTAAACTAGTGAACAACCATGCTTAGTCCTCTACTTCCAGCTTATACATACTATATACAGTTTACAATAATTATATTTTGTTTGTTTTTACTCCTGAACTTTCTCTACCCTCAACCTCTCCGATCATTTTCATGATGTCCATCCGTTTTGCTTCTATATGCCATGTCTTTCTAACTGTGCTCTTTCACAAAAGCTCTCAACCTATAACCTATATACTTATTATGGACATAGTATGCTTTACATTAGTTATCTTGTTGTTATTAGTTGTTGTTAGTTGTTATTAGTCCCATCCTTCAGCTCCATTCAACACCACCCATCTATCTCTTAACACCATCCATATTGGATTTCTATTTGCCATATATTTTTCAACTGTACTGTGATGTTTTACAAAAGTTCTGAACCCTTCTATTCTCATTGTTTCTACAGATTGTAAATTGAAAATAATTTTTTTTGCTAAAAGTATTATTATATTATTGATCGATTGACTATGACTTTTCAGATCACCCAGTAGTGCTATCTGCAGGGTTAGCTCCAGGTAAATATTGCAATCCTTTAGCCATTCCTGGACCTGTGTCCAAAAACAAGCTTCCTTCATTGGTTTTAACGGAGGCCAGGTTTCTCTGAGGAAAAGTAGACACCAAAGACATTACATTATTCAACCGTTCTAAGAATATAGATATGACATTATTCAACCGTTATAAGAACATAGAAATTACATTATTCAACCGTTATAAGAACATAGACATTACATTATTCAACCGTTATAAACCGTTATAAGAACATAGACATTACATTATTCAACCGTTATAAGAACATAGACAGTAAAAAGCAAAAAGGTTTACCCATTAAATTGTTGGAAGCACATGCAGAGTGTGTGACTTTTAATTGTATATAAAAGATAGAGACAGAAATTAACATTTACTTATACTGTAAGTCAATTGTTGAGATTAAAGAAAGAGTTAAGAGCCAATAATTCCTATTGTGTGGCACAGTCCTTTCTTTCTAATGTAGCTTGAAGTCACAGTCTGTAAGATTTCCAGTCATTACAATTAATGAATATTATGTATTTTTGTTGGTGGCCCCACTTTTAATGGTGGGTTTAAAGGAAACAATCAGCTTTAGGACATTACTGGGATGATATCCTATGATGTCATCCTGTGTTTATTTGTATGTGACTGTCCCATGTATATTCTACTGTCTTCGTGCGGCAAAACAAATTGCCCAGTGGAACGATAAAGATCTACTCTGCCATGCGTTAGAGAACGTCTAAATCCCTGTCCACATAATGAGATGTTCCCATTCTCCCTCTGCGCTGTGAGAACAAGACACCCCCCCGTCCACACACACACACATACACAAACACAAACACACACACAAATACACACACACACAGAAACACACCATGTCCGCTGCAGCCGTGCTCAGTGGACTGCGAGCGCAGAGTGAGCGGATGTGAAACGTATCACTGGCCTAGTCACACACACTGCGGGCAGGGGCATGGAGGACAGACACCACACCAGATGCCGCGTGGTGCCCAGGGCATCAGAGGCATCCCTATGAGAGGAAAAGGCCCATCGAGCCAGCACGGGGAAATAAGCACCTGTCATGTGCCAAGTGGAGTGTTAAGTGCACAAATTGTGGAGGCGTAGGTGATGTTTCCGCAGGGGTGACAGCTCTGGGTTCTGGGTGCCATGTCAGGGCCTGGCAGATCATGTGGAGCCTTTTCCACCGTTCTTCCCCATCCACTCCCCCATCCACTCCACCATCTCTACCCCATCTCTCCCCCATCCGCTCCACCGTCTCTCCCCCAGCCCTGCCGCTGCTGAGGGGCACAATGGCAACAGTTATTAACTGGCTGTCTGCCTCATTTATCTACATTCATCCTGGCTGGTCATCATTGGGGAGGAATGGGGAGGGGGTGGGGGGTGTCATTGCTGAAGGGCGGCAGTGGCAAAACAATCTCCACTGAGCGTTTAGATCGTTTATTCCCGAGCGCCGGGTGTCAGCCACAAACCAAATTGCCAGCCGCGTTTGCGTCGCCGCCGTGGTCATCCTCTCCCCTCACCCGGACTCGCCTCAACCTCTCCCCTCAGGTTGGCGAGGGACGCGGGCCATTGTAGGTGCTCGACCCGCGTGTCACATGGCCTTTTTACAGAATAACATTAATGCCACATGAAGGGCTGACGCCGAGCGGTGTGAAACTGTGAAATGTATTATAAATTGACCGAGCCGGAGGGCGGTGGTGGTGGTGGTACAGTATGGATGTGAAGAACTGTGAACGCTGGTCGCAGGAATTGTTATGACTCTGGCTGTTTAGTATCATGGGAGTTGACAGGGCAGCACTGGTGGCTATGGAGGGCGGAGTTGTGTGTGTTTTGTGCACCAATGAACAACAGTCACAGAACTGCCAGAGAGAAAAACTGAAAGACTCAGTTTGAAAGATGGTGTCTAACCGTGTCCCAATGTTATATGTTTAAATGGATACCTATTCTCTGCTCTTCCAATATAAGGGTTTACCACTAACATGTGACACTCACTTTGTCCTTGTTTTATTTTACTCATGTGCTATTATTGTGTTGAAATGAATCTCCTATTGGAATTATGAATTGGTGTGAACTTACCGTAACCTAAGATGTTGCTTCCCAACAGTTCAACTCAGAGCAGTGAATAGCTGCTTCTAATTGTTTTCTTTCAGGGCCGGTCTTAAACAGCGCCTCTGTAACATCCCTCCCCATTGGCTGGTGCTCTCTAAGGTTCTACAGTGTTGTTATCAGCAGCAGAGGTAGCACTTGAGATGAAACATCTGTAGGACGGAGATGGGAACCAGGTGCCAGAGCGTCCCTGTAACGAGGGTGGAATCATCCCTCTAGGATTCTACTGCCACCCTCAGGATACAGGCCCACCATGCACATACTGGTACACACTGACAGTATGAACTGCTTACCCACTCGGCTTTTGCGTTGTTACTTTGCATTGAGATTTTTTAAAGTATTTGTATGGATTTTGTCCTAGTTTTACTGAAAGGAATGAAC
The DNA here is from genome assembly GCF_020615455.1 of Coregonus clupeaformis. Classification (NCBI taxonomy): domain Eukaryota; kingdom Metazoa; phylum Chordata; class Actinopteri; order Salmoniformes; family Salmonidae; genus Coregonus; species Coregonus clupeaformis. The sequence continues at coordinate 64,029,915 of NC_059206.1, forward strand.
AGAAATGAGGTGGGACTGAGAGACAGATAGAGGGAACATAGTGTGCATTTTGTCATTGCATTTGTACACAATAATCAACTGATTAGTTATTTAATCACTGAAGTTCACAGTATGTATTAGATCAGCCCTCAGCCCTTTCTGCTGGAACACCTGCTGACATCTGGTGTAGGGTGAAGTCGCCCCTTGCATTTTCCCCACTTATGGTTAGGGGAAGGGCTGGGGGAGGGGAGCTGATCCCAGATCTGTACATTTTTACATTACATTTACATTTTAGTCATTTAGCAGACGCTCTTATCCAGAGCGACTTACAGTTAGTGAATACATCTTTTTTTTATACTGGCCCCCCGTGGGAATCAAACCCACAACCCTGGCGTTGCAAACGCCATGCTCTATCAACTGAGCTACATCCCTGCCGGCCATTCCCTCCACTACCCTGGGCCAATTGTGCGCCGCCCATGAGTCTCCCGGTCGCGGCCGGCTGCGACAGAGCCTGGATTCGAACCAGGATCTCTAGTGGCACAGTTAACACTGCGATGCAGTGCCTTAGACCACAGCGCCACTCAGGAGGCTGTACCTAGGGGAAACTTCACCCCAGAGCCAGACATCTTTAAAAACTTGATAGCTGAATTATTTTGAGTCATATAGTGAATTTGTGAGAGGGAGTAGTGAACAAACTCATTCTAAATTAATTCAACCAGTAATGATTTATATTGCCTACAATAACGCATCAACAAGCACTGACATCATAAATGAAATACAAACCCCCCAAAAATCACAACAACCATTTTATAAAAAGACAAAAGCCACACACTAAAAAGTAAGCTTATTCTGCATGCTTTTTTAGACAAATAATAAAATGTGATGTGAATATATTATAAAGCTAACAATGAATGTAGATCCCATACCATAATTCTAACATCCTCATTGTCATCGGTAGTTAGTAACCAGCATTACCTCTATGTTTGCAGGTATACTGTAACCTTAAACATCAGGCGAGCTAGGCTTCACAGAGACAGAGAAAAGTAATCTATGGACCACCTCTGCTCTTCTGGGTATACCTACAGACCAATATCTATTCCAAATACATGATGAACAACTTCATGTATATTTTCTCATCATATGAAATGAATGGGAGTGTAAAAACTGCTCTTAGTCTATCCCCCTGTGGTGAATATGAGCTGTGTCTGTGAGGTTTGAGATCTCTTGTTCTAAGGCTATGGCACCTCCTTGTGGTGCATATTGTGTACAATGAACACAGTTGATAATAACTCAAAACTCAATAGAAGCAAATCAATCAATCAATCACAATTGAATTATACCAAGTATCAGGTTCATTTAACTTGAGACAACCTTTGCCCTAGAGGATCAATGTTGGAGGAAACAACATCAAACACTCAACCCCCCCCACTGTAACTTGCTGCACATTCTGTTCCATTACAGTAGGGGGCAGCAAAGTATTTTAGAACATACTTTCATCATTAGGCCTAGACATTGTAACGGGGCCCAAATAAAACAACATAAACAGCAAACATAAGAATGGCCAAAAGTTTCCAATTTACAAGGATAAAGACAATGGTTTTGTTGCACCTGCAGTTTGAGTTGGTGATATAGGCCTTTCCTTTCTGTAGCCCTACCAATAGCATGGACTTCCTTGGCAGAAAGTATGTAATACATCATGAAACTATACAATGCCAGTGAAATTATTCGTCAATCAATACTTATGAAAATCAACAACATCAACTCACAAATAGGGTACTCTATCTTTCTCTTTCCGTCGTGCGCTGTTTTTAAGCGTGGGCTTCCACTGCTCGATCAAATTTACATAAACTTAGCGCTTTCCACCAATCATCATTGAGAACGCGCGACATCTATGCGATGCAGGAAACCGCTCCTCCAACTCAAGCAGCGGCAACATTGTAGCGGAGAAACGCCAGTGGACGCGAAGCAACCCGAAGCAATCCGAAGCAACTAGGGTAGCACCACGGAATAGACCCCGTTATATTGTTGTGATTTCCCCATCTAGATCGTATTCTGTCAGGTCTGTCTCTGAAAAGTGAGTCGATAGTGAATCGATACACCATTGAGGATGTCGGTGGCAGGGCTGAAGAAGCAATTTCACAAAGCAAGCCAGGTAAGCAGGAGACGCCCCGTTATATCACAATAAACTGGCATGTTTTATCATAATGCTTTTAATTAACCTATCAAAACATGCCATTGATCTATCTGTCATACAAACAACGACAATATAATAAGCGGATAAAGCAATATTTCTGTCTTGACCTCATAGTCTATTAGTTCCAATCCACTCTCGCTTTCATAATCACGATTGCAAGTAGTGTCTTTTTTGGCCAGTGCCTCCAGTGTTGTCAGGAATGTGCATGTGTGGTCGCGAGCGAGCGATCTACTTGAGCCTAGAGAGAGAAAAACATGTAGGCGACCTGCAACTGCTGCAAGTGCAGCAGGTCCTTTTTCCAAACTTGGATTTTTAGCTTGCCAGCGCGAGTTTATCGTTCATTTGCCAGCTGGTGCTATTCTCTGAATAGGGTTCCTGACTAATATGCATTTGCGCGCAGGCTTAACAAAGACTCCCACATACAATGGAGAACATATAGCAGTTCCACAAGCTGTCCACCTCCTTTTGGTCAAGTTCTCAACGGGCTCCCAGCTAGCTTGCCAGCCACCTGCTGCTGCTGCTTTGCTGTCCTTTAGCCTAGTTTTAGCCAAGGTACTTTAATGGTTGCACCCAATGTGCATGTAGCCTCAGTTGCTTTTAGTTGATAAAGATATCTTGCTATCTTTTTCCAGAATTGTTGCCCCCTTCCTTATTTATATTATACAATATGTCTGCCTGCCTGTCTGTCTGTCTGTCCGTCTGTCTGCCTTTAAAGTCTGTCTGTCTGTCTGCCTGCCTGTAAAGTCTGTATGCCTGTCTGTCTGTCTGTCAGAATCTGATCCCACTTGTGTACAGGAAACCCCTGGTTGTGTTCGAAGTTCCATTCTGATGCCATACTGTGTAGCCTAATTGACATTTATTCACATGTGGAGATAGTCTTCATTTTACCAGACAACATTTACATTTACATTTTACATTTTAGTCATTTAGCAGACGCTCTTATCCAGAGCGACTTACAGTTAAGTGAGTGCATACATTTTTCATACTAGACAACCTAGATAATGTGCACACTGAATAGAAAGCACACATTGAAAATACAATTTTTTGTTCTAATTCTAAAACTGCTGCATTTTCCACACTTGACGGTCTCTCAGCATACAACTTATTTATTACCCAACAGTAGACCAACTTGTATAGTTTTGGTCCAAGCAAGTACAAACATGTCACATTGGTTGCTTAATCAGTCTATTATACATTCTTATTAAGAATTTGATGACCTTTTCTAATGTGTACATTGTTGCCTATCTTCCAACACAATTACTCAGCATGAAAAGACAGCATGACGTTGGAATATGACATATCAGAACGATGACTCATGGATAGACTGTGTGTGTGCATGCGTGTGGATTCCCATTACCACGCTCTGAGAATGGATCGTTTTCATCCCAGCAGAACATTGTCATTCAGTTGTTGCTTGGGCCCATGAGGTTGAATATATGCACTATAAATATATATACAGTACCAGTCAAAAGTTTGGACACACCTACTCATTCAAGGGTTTTTCTTTATTTTTTACTATTTTCTACATTGTAGAATAAAAGTAAAGACATCAAAACTATGAAATAACACATATGGAATCATGCAGTAACCAAAAAAGTGTTAAACAAATCAAAATATATTTTATATTTGAGATTTCTCAAATTGCCACCCTTTGCCTTGATGACAGCTTTGCACACTCTTGGCATTCTCTCAACCAGCTTCATGAGGTAGTCACCTGGAATGCAATTCAATTAACAGGTGTGCCTTCTTAAAAGTTAATTTGTGGAATTTCTTTCCTTCTTAATGCATTTGAGCCAATCAGTTGTGTTGTGACAAGGTAGCGGGGGTATACAGAAGACAGCCCTATTTGGTAAAAGACCAAGTCCATATTATGGCAAAAAAAGCTCAAATAAGCAAAGAGAAATGACAGTCCATCATTACTTTAAGACATGAAGGTCAGTCAATACGGAACATTTCAAGAACTTTGAACGTTTCTTCAAGTGCAATCGCAAAAACCATCAAGTGCTATAATGAAACTGCCTCTCATGAGGAACGCCACAGGAATGGAAGACCCAGAGTTACCTCTGCTACAGAGGATACATTCATTAGAGTTACCAGCCTCAGAAATTGCAGCCCAAATAAATGCTTCACAGAGTTCAAGTCACAGACACATCTCAACATCAACTTACACTTCAGGGGAGACTGTGTGAATCAGGCCTTCATGGTCGAATTGCTGCAAAGAAACCAATACTAAAGGACACCAATAAGAAGAAAATACTTGCTTGGGCCAAGAAACATGAGCAATGGACATTAGAGTGGTGGAAATTTGTCCTTTGAGTCTGGAATCCAAATTGGAGATTTTTGGTTCCAACCGCTGTGTCTTTGTGAGACGCGGTGTGGGTGAACGGATGATATCCGCATGTGTATTTCCCACCGTGAAGCATGGAGGAGGAGGTGTTATGGTGTGGGGGTGCTTTGCTGGTGACACTGTCTGTGATTTATTTAGAATTCAAGGCACACTTAACCAGCATGGCTACCACAGCATTCTGCAGCAATACGCCATCCCATCTGGTTTGGGCTTAGTGGGACTATCATTTGTTTTTCAACAGGACAATGACCCAACACACCTCCAGGCTGTGTAAGGGCTATTTTACCAAGAAGGAGAGTGATGGAGTGCTGCATCAGATGACCTGGCCTCCACAATCCCCCGACCTCAACCAAATTGAGATGGTTTGGGATGAGTCGGACCGCAGAGTGAAGGAAAAACAGCCAACAAGTGCTCAGCATATGTGGGAACTCCTTCAGGACTGTTGGAAAAGCATTCCAGGTGAAGCTGGTTGAGAGAATGCCAAGAGTGTGCAAAGCTGTCATCATGGCAAAGGGTGGCTATTTGAAGAATCTCAAATATAAAATATATTTTGATTTGTTTAACACTTTTTTGGTTACTACATGATTCCATATGTATTATTTCATAGTTTTGACGTCTTCACTATTATTCTACAATGTAGAAAATAGTAAAAATAAAGAAAAACACTTGAATTAATAGGTGTTATAAAACTTTTGACCTGTAGTGTGTATATATACACAGTGCATTCTGTAGGTATTCAGACCGCTTCCTTTTTTCCACATTTTGTTACGTTACAGCCTTATTCTAAAGCCTTATACATAAGTATTCAGACCCTTTGCTATGAGACTCGAAATTGAGCTCAGGTGCATCCTGTTTCCATTGATTATCCTTGAGATGCGCTCAGGACCTCAGACTGAGGCGAAGATTCACCTTCCAACAGGACAACGGCCCTAAGCACACAGCCAAGACAATGCAGGAGTGGCTTCGGGACAAGTCTCTGAATGTCCTTGAGTGGCCCAGCCAGAGCCTGGACTTGAACCCGATCGAACATCTCTATAGAGACCTGAAAATAGCTGTGCAGCGATGGTCCCCGTCCAACCTGAGATTAGGAGAAACTCCCCAAATGCAGTTGTCAAACTTGTAACATCATACCCAAGAAGACTCGAGGCTGTAATCGCTGCCAAAGGTGCTTCAACAAAAGTACTGAGTAAAGGGTCTGAATACTTAAGTAAATGTGATATTTTAGTTTTTTATTTGTAATAAATTAGCAAAAATGTCTAAAAACCTGTTTTTGCTTTGTTATTATGGGGTAATGTTTGTAGATTGATGAGGAAAAAAACAATTGTATCCATATTTAGAAAAAGGCTGTAACGTAACAACATGTGGAAAAAGTCAAAGGGTCTGAATACTTTCTGAATGCACTGTATAAAATAACCCAGAAATGTTCCATATGCACAAAAAGCTTATTTCTCTCAAATTATGGGCACAAATGTGTTTACATCCCTGTTAGTGAGCATTTCTCCTTTGCCAAGATAATCCATCCACCTGACAGGTGTGGCATGTCAAGAGGCTGATTTATTTTAGAAGAAATAGGGAATTATTTAAGAAAAGTGCAAGGGTGTCAATATATTTGGCCGCAACTGAACTATAAAAAGAGATGTAAAGCCTCAGAGCAGTTTCCTCTAAACAAACACAATCTCCCCAGGGTCTGACTCACTGGCACGTATGCAGGAGTGTGTGTGTGACTGTGTATGTCTCGGTGTCTGTGACTGTGTGTGTGATTATGGACTCTGTGTCTGATAAGAGAGGCTTGTTCTTTCCCCATGTCTCCCTATGGAGCTTCAGCGGGCAGGGTCGTGCCAAGCAGACATTTCTGCTGTGTTTCCTGACAAACACACACACACATGCACAGACACAAACACACACACACTGCAGAGGAAGTCACTACAGGCCAAGCTGGGAACATCCTGCTGCCTGGGCCTTGTTCTTCCAGGCTGGTCTGTGCTGAGCTATGCTAGTGTAGGGGATAGGGCTGGGAGGGGGTTGGGAGCCAAGCTACAGCTTTGATTAGCAGATGTTCTTAGGCATATATTATATTATAGTTCATCAATGCCTAAATCCAACCCACTGGTGTGCTGGAGGTAAGTGTGTGTACTGTGCACTGTGCTGACTCCTCTGTACAAGGCCTCACAACACAACAAGGTAAAGTGATGGAATAACTGGTCAGGGTCCACTGGAGATGGCTGGTCAAAGCTCAATGAACATCCTGCTTCTGTCTGTCTGTCTGTCTCTCTTTCAATCTGTCCTGTCTGCCTGCCTGCCTGCCTGCCTGCCTGCCTGCCTGCCTGCCTGCCTGCCTGCCTGCCTGCCTGCCTGCCTGTCTGTCTGTCTGTCTGTCTGTCTGTCTGTCTGTCTACCTGTCTGTGTGCCTGTCTGTCTGTCTGTGTGCCTGTCTGTCTACCTATCTGTCTACCTGTCTGCCTGTGTGCCTGTCTGTCTACCTGTCTGTCTACCTGTCTGCCACTGTGTGCCTGTTTCTCTGAAGATGACCGTGAAGAGAGAGCACAGCATAATAAGTGATAGTAGAGAGAGAGAGAGAGAGAGAGAGAGAGAGAGAGAGAGAGAGAGAGAGAGAGAGAGAGAGAGATAACGTTCTTGTAGGAGAGAGAGAGAGAAATAAGTATACGAATATTGAAAAATGAATATTGATGATACTACAGCAGCTGGCTGTAACCAACCTGTTAGGTAGGAGCTTTGTTTGGACATTCAGGGACATCTCCTTAGACAGCTAGATTATACAAGCACTCCTACATGTCAGTGGGGAATTGAATTCCATTCCTTAGGCCTTAATGAGATAGCGGAATCTGCTGCTTTCACTAAGCTGAACTATATCACCACTTCATTTATGTGTGTGTGTGTGTGTGTGTGAGAGAGAGAGAGAGAGAGAGAGAGAGAGAGAGAGAGAGAGAATTGTAGCCTTTGTATCAACATTGGACAGCAGCTTTTACAGTCTGTGTGTCGGAACTCAGAATACAACAACAATTTTTTTTTTTTTTTGTGTGGTCATATTTCTTCAGTCAATCTTTATTGTCCCATAGGGGAATGTCTTGTGAAGGGAGGATGACACACAATTACACTACTGTGTGTAGAATGTTGGCCTAGATAATGTTGTCAAAAACAGTGGAAATGGAACGTTGTTTGATAGAGAAGCTCAGTGGAAGAAGGAAGCAGTCTGGTTTCCAAAAGACCTTCACACACACACACACACACACACATACACATTCACACACACAAGCCAACTGCAGCTAAACAACACAGGATATGAAACACTGCAACCTTAGAGGTTAAACAATTCTTTTAAAAACCGGTTTGAGCTATCCACTTTCTGTGTAAGGTAGCCAAAACAGTCATAATACTTACATTTACATTTTAGCAGACACTCTTATCCAGAGCAACTTACAGTCAGTGAATACATATATTTTATACTGGCCCCCCGGGGGAATCGAACCCACAACCCTGGCGTTGCAAACGCCATGCTCTATTAACTGAGCTACATCCCTGCCGGCCATTCCCTCCCCTACCCTGGACGACGCTGGGCCAATTGTGCGCCGCCCATGAGTCTCCCGGTCGCGGCCGGCTGCGACAGAGCCTGGATTCAAACCAGGATCTCTAGTGGCACAGTTAGCACTGCGATGCAGTGCCTTAGACCACTGCACCACTCAGGAGACTGTACTTACTATGATCCATATGTGATGTATTATTATGCCTTTAGAATTTCACCTCTCACATCATAGTGTATTACATGACTTGCTAAATTCAGCTCATGACTCCATAAACAGTTCTAACAGCCGTAATGACACTAGCATTACAAAAGGATTAGCTTAGGCCTACATTATATGCATTAGCCTGCACTCAGGTAGTCCATGAAGGCTCTGGTGAAGTAGAGATGATGTCGGGTCAGTTTAGCATTTTCCCCACTAATGGTTAAGGTTAGGATTGGGGGAGGGTAAGCTGATCCTAGATCTGTACCTAGGGGAAACTTCACCCCAGAGCCTAATTTACACAAAGAGAATGGCTGCTGGATTTCCCAATGGAACTCACAATAGACAGCTGATAAACCGCCAAAATGTTAATGATCTGAAAACCTGCCACACAGCTTGGCTGAGTCCTTTTTAACATGAATGATTAGTATGTTTTTACGGGGGTGTTAGCTGCATTCAATACCGTCATTACACAATACCTTCCTTTGGTTACTGTAATGTATTTCATGTTCACCAGCTAGCGTGCTGAAACACACCATTAAAAAACAAAAACATTTAAACCCAGTGATAACGGCACACAGACGCACACACCTTGAATACACCACGCACTCACGCACAACCGCACTCACTCACACTACACACACTACACACACTACACACACACACACAGCAAGATGAAGCAGCATGCACCTTGACCTCCATTGATAAACACACACACGCATGTGACAGACAGGCTGAACTCTGTCCCCTGATAAAACATACTATTTCTGACTGACAGGGACTACTGTACGTACAGAGTGGAACAGGTATTGTCTTTTACCTCTGTCTTTAAAGAGAACCGCCTGGTATTGATGGTTTAATACTGCATGTACTCTGAACTTCTACCCATGCAGACCTTTGTGTCTAACTAGAGGAGGAAGGCCTCCCACTTATGACTCTGGTTCCTCTCAAGGTTTCTTCCTACCGAGGTCATTTTACCTTGCCAATGAGGCTTTGGCGTCCACCATTGGGGGGTACACGCTACTGTGTTACATACTATAAATAATGGTTGGTGTGTGATGTCAGATGGAAGGTAGCCTAGCGGTTAAGAGGGTTGGGCCAGTAACTGAAAGGTTGCTGGTTCAAATCCCCACTCTGACTAGGTGAAAAATATGTTGATGTGCCCTTGAGCAATGTACCTAACCCTAATTGTTTGGGGTAAGAGTGAATTTTTTAAATATTATTTTTCATGACGTGTCCCTAAGTATTGACTACCTTATTTTACAGCCTGTTAGAGCCTGACTCAGGTCGGTATGTTTACTCCACCCTGATACATTAAATAATGTACAAGATGAAGAACAGGGCCACAGATACCCATACATTTTCTCTCAGACAATGGCTTCATGTTTCACTCTGAAGGAGTGTAAACAGAGTAGTGGATGGACTTCACACTGTAAACAGAATAGTGGATGGACTTCACACTGTAAACAGAATAGTGGATGGACTTCACACTGAAAATAGAATAGTGGATGGACTTCACACTGCAAACAGAATAGTGGATGGACTTCACACTGTAAACAGAATAGTGGATGGACTTCACACTGCAAACAGAATAGTGGATGGACTTCACACTGCAAACAGAATAGTGGATGGACTTCACACTGCAAACAGAATAGTGGATGGACTTCACACTGTAAACAGAATAGGGGATGGATTTCACACTGCAAACAGAATAGTGGATGGACTTCACACTGCAAACAGAATAGTGGATGGACTTCACACTGTAAACAGAATAGTGGATGGACTTCACACTGCAAACAGAATAGTGGATGGACTTCACACTGTAAACAGAATAGTGGATGGACTTCACACTGCAAACAGAATAGTGGATGGACTTCACACTGCAAACAGAATAGTGGATGGACTTCACACTGTAAACAGAATAGTGGATGGACTTCACACTGTAAACAGAATAGTGGATGGACTTCACACTGCAAACAGAATAGTGGATGGATTTCACACTGTAAACAGAATAGTGGATGGACTTCACACTGCAAACAGAATAGTGGATGGACTTCACACTGCAAACAGAATAGTGGATGGACTTCACACTGCAAACAGAATAGTGGATGGACTTCACACTGCAAACAGAATAGTGGATGGACTTCACAATGCAAACAGAATAGTGGATGGACTTCACACTGCAAACAGAATAGTGGATGGACTTCACACTGTAAACAGAGTAGTGGATGGACTTCACACTGCAAACAGAGTAGTGGATGGACTTCACACTGTAAACTGAATAGTGGATGGACTTCACACTGTGAACAGAATTGTGGATGGACTTCACACTGTAAACTGAATAGTGGATGGACTTCACACTGTAAACAGAATAGTGGATGGACTTCACACTGTGAACAGAATTGTGGATGGTTGAGAGACCGCCACCGCACATAACAGATCCAATTATCACCAATGAGATATAGGGAGGTAAGGAGAGATAAGGCTACAGTATTGTGTTTGCTGTCAGTCACAGGGTGCGTCCCAAAAGGCATCCTATTCCCTATATTCTACACTAATGTTGACCCCTATGGACCCTGGTCAAAAGTAGTGCGCTATATAGGGAATAGGATGCCATTTGGGACTCAGCCACAGTGTTGTCACAGTGTCAGAATGGATCACACTTTGACATGATCAAATAGAGGTAGGTTCATAAACACCACTGGGTGTGACTGTGAACACACACACACGCCTGTTTGTTTAATTAAGGCCAATATTCCACTCCGCTGCCCTTTAGGTGAATAACAGTGGAAAATCATGCCGATTGAACCGAATAACAGGAATGAGTTTAATATCTTTGGTAGTACATTATCAGACAGGAACCAGAGAAAAACATGCTCTGCTGAGGTAGTAAAACCAGACAGACAGACAGACAGGAAAATACAGATTCAATGTTCAGACTATAGGAAATATGTTGACATTTACCACACAATGAATCATTTGTAATAACTTTTACCCAGCTGCATAATCAGATAATAGTGCATATATATACAGTACCAGTCAAAAGTTTGGACACACCTACTCATTGAAGGGTTTTTCTTTATTTTTACTATTTTCTACATTGTAGAATAATAGTGAAGACATCAAAACTATGAAATACCACATATGGAATCATGTAGTAACCAAAAAAGTGTTAAACAAATCAAAATATATTTTATATTTGAGATTCTTCAAATAGTCACCCTTTGCCTTGATAACAGCTTTGCACACTCTTGGCATTCTCTCAACCAGCTTCACCTGGAATGCTTTTCCAACAGTCTTGAAGGAGTTCCCACTTGTTGGCTGCTTTTCATTCACTCTGCCGTCCGACTCAACCCAAACCATCTCAATTGGGTTGAGGTCGGGGGATTGTGGAGACCAGGTCATCTGATGCAGAACTCCATCACTCTCCTTCTTGGTAAAATAGCCCTTAGACAGCCTGGAGGTGTGTTGGGTCATTGTCCTGTTGAAAAACAAATGAGAGTCCCAAACCAGATGGGATGGTGTATCGCTGCAGAATGCTGTGGTAGCCATGCTGGTTAAGTGTGCCTTGAATTCTAAATAAATCACAGAAATGTCACCAGCAAAGCACCCCCACACCATAACACCTCCTCCTCCATGCTTTACGGTGGGAACTACACATGCGGAGATCATCCGTTCACCCACACCGCGTCTCACAAAGGGTTAGGGTTAGGGTTAGGGTTAGGAACCAAACATCTCCAATTTGGACTCCAGACCAAAGGACACATTTCCACCGGTATACTGTCCATTGCTCGTGTTTCTTGGCCCAAGTAGGTCTCTTATTCTTATTGGTGTCCTTTAGTATTGGTTTCTTTGCAACAATTCGTCCATGAAGGACTGATTCACACAGTCCCCTCTGAACAGTTGATGTTGAGATGTGTCTGTGACTTGAACTCTGTGAAGCATTTATTTGGGCTACAATTTCTGAGGCTGGTAACTCTAATGAACTTATCCTCTGTAGCAGAGGTAACGCTGGGTCTTCCATTCCTGTGGCGGTCCTCATGAGAGGCAGTTTCATCATAGCGCTTGATGGTTTTTGCGACTGCACTTGAAGAAACTTTCAAAGTTCTTGAAATGTTCCGTATTGACTGACCTTCATGTCTTAAAGTAATGATGGACTGTCATTTCTCTTTGCTTATTTGAGCTGTTCTTGCCATAATATGGACTTGGTCTTTTACCAGATAGGGTTATCTTCTGTATACCCCCCCTACCTAGTCACAACACAACTGATTGGCTCAAACTAATTAAGAAGGGAATAAATTCCACAAATTAACTTTTAACAAGGCACACCTTTTAATTGAAATGCATTCCAGGTGACTACCTCATAAAGCTGGTTGAGAGAATGCCAAGAGTGTGCAAAGCTGTCATCAAGGCAAAGGGTGGCTATTTGAAGAATTTGTTTAACACTTTTTTGGTTACTACATGATTCCATATGTGTTATTTCATAGTTTTGATGTCTTCACTATTATTCTACAATGTAGAAAATAGTAAAAAGAAAGAAAAACCCTTGAATGAGTAGGTGTGTCCAAACCTTTGACTGGTAGTGTATATATATATATATATTGTGATGTCACGAGAGGCTGTGTCCTGGAGGGACGTTACATCCCCCTGAGGTGGCTGCAAACCCAGACAGCTATGGCTCCATCTGCTGGTATGGTCGGGAACTCCACCCCTCTATGGCCAATCTTCCCACGCAGCTGAAACAAATGAGGAGCTGATGAGCTGAAGGTTTGGGGAAGGGAAGAGACACAGTCTCCAACCTGGGCTCTCTGGAGGACAAGAGTGCTGCACGTCCACTTCCATGAGGAATATAAGGATTTGGAGATACTTACCTTTGGGAAATACTCACCTTTGGATATGCACCTGTGGAAATACGTGAGAGACATTTGGAAGGACTTTTTTGCTGGGTTGGCCACTAGCTGCAACGTGGACTACAGTAAGGCTGGGGAAAAGTTATCTGAGCGAGTGAGAATTATGATTTTGGATGTGGAAAAGACATCCCTGAACTGTTAACCCTTAAAGAGCCACAAGAGAACAGAATTTTGTTATATTTTCGTTGATTCCCCAAGACCTATAATAAAATCCTTGTTTTGTTTGAACCTTGTCTCCTTGCACTACTTGAGCAATCCCGCTGAAAGCTGTGTAGCCTCTCGTGACGTCACAGATGGTGGAGAATATGGGCACGCTCAAGCGTTAATAGTGCATGTCAGAGGAGGATACCGAAGGTTTGATCACCCAGTTTTCCAAGTTGGCCGTAGGCTCCCCGCCGACTGAAATGGAGGACATATTGAAAGCCCTTGTTGCTGGCCAGCAAGCCCAGATGCAAGCAAACGTGGCTCTCTTGGAGGAGCAAAAGAAAGCCAACCTTCTGAAGGCAGAGGAATTGCAGTTGCAGAGACAGAGGGTGGTCCAAAATACCCGCCCAAGAAAGGCAAGTGACTTTATATCTAAGATGGGAGCTACCGATGACATTGAGGCATACCTGCATGCATTTGAGGCCACGGCCACTAGGGAAGCCTGGCCCAAGCAACAGTGGGTTGGTCTGTTAGCCCCCTTTCTAACCGGGGAATCGCTGAATGCTGTCCGGGACCTGGGCCCTGACCAGGTTACTGACTATGATGCCCTGAAGTCTGAGATCCTCAGCAGATATGGACTCACAAAGTTTGGTATGGCCCAGCGCTTTCACAGCTGGACCTTCCAACCAGACCAACCTCCTCGGGCGCAGATGCATGAACTTGTCCGAATCGCAAGGAAATGGCTGGATCCGCAGAGGAATACAGCAGCGGCGGTGGTGGAGGCCGTTGTGGTGGATCGTTACCTACGCGCCCTGCCTTATGAGGCAAAACGGTTCATCAGTTAACAGGCCTTGACCACGGCTGATCTGACCGTGGAAGCTGTGGAAAAGTACCAGGCCACAGCGGAGATGCTGAATGCTTCCCGAAAAGACCCCAGGAGTGCGGCCCCACCACAAATGGGAAGAACCCGTCCAAAGGACCCCAAGGTCTCGAACCCAGCCACGTCAGGACTTATCCCGGCTCCAGGGGGAGCCAAGAACAAGGAATCAAACAGTAGAGTAACCAGATGGTTTTTGAGCTTGCAACCGTTTAACTTTTCTGTTGTCCACAGGGCTGGCAAGCACCACGGCAATGCGGACGCCCTCTCCCGGCGTGATGCCTTCTTCGCTGCCTTTACCCCGACGAGGACGTCGGTCCCGAGGAGGGGGATGTGTGATGTCACGAGAGGCTGTGTCCTGGAGGGACGTTACATCCCCCTGAGGTGGCTGCAAACCCAGACAGCTATGGCTCCATCTGCTGGTATGGTCGGGAACTCCACCCCTCTATGGCCAATCTTCCCACGCAGCTGAAACAAATGAGGAGCTGATGAGCTGAAGGTTTGGGGAAGGGAAGAGACACAGTCTCCAACCTGGGCTCTCTGGAGGACAAGAGTGCTGCACGTCCACTTCCATGAGGAATATAAGGATTTGGAGATACTTACCTTTGGGAAATACTCACCTTTGGATATGCACCTGTGGAAATACGTGAGAGACATTTGGAAGGACTTTTTGCTGGGTTGGCCACTAGCTGCAACGTGGACTACAGTAAGGCTGGGGAAAAGTTATCTGAGCGAGTGAGAATTATGATTTTGGATGTGGAAAAGACATCCCTGAACTGTTAACCCTTAAAGAGCCACAAGAGAACAGAATTTTGTTATATTTTCGTTGATTCCCCAAGACCTATAATAAAATCCTTGTTTTGTTTGAACCTTGTCTCCTTGCACTACTTGAGCAATCCCGCTGAAAGCTGTGTAGCCTCTCGTGACGTCACAATATATATAATATATATTATGTATATTATTATATTATTTTTTTCAAACCTGCACTGTTGGAGTATTTCACTGTACACTGCAACTACATTTGTGACCCTGTGCATGTGACTAAATAAACATCTAATCTAATCTAATCTAATCTACTGAACACCTTCATGTACCAAAGAGTGTGTAAGCTACATAATGTACTCAGACCTACTGTGTCTGCAATGTGTTTTATGATTATTGATGAGCTTGGTGTTGGTGCTCATCATCGGTCGAGAGGGGTTTTAGATTATTAACCACGTTTTCAGTAGGAGTGTGTGTGTGTGTGTGTGTGTGTTTGTGTGTGTGTAGTCCTATGACACAGTGGTCCACCTAACAGTTGTATTGTTGCATTGATGGAAGTTACAATCTATCTGCAATGTTAAGCTGATCTACCCCCAGGGCAGTGGTTGACCTTTTCATGACCTTGTGGCACAACACCAAATACATAATTCAAAAATAACTATTTTTTAAGAGAGAATAAAAGGTGGTCTCTTTAATTATTTATAATGATGGTCAATCATTCAGTTAAATAGAGCACAGGCCTGAATGAAAATGTCCTCCAAAGAAATGAGTTGGTAGTGGTGGTGGGTTTGGCCTAAATACATGTTTAAAAAACATTAACTAAATTCATAAACTTCCTAGGTTTTCCAGAGATCACAGTTTTCCCTCCTGATTACCTACATGTGTTAACCCTGAACCTGATTCACTCATAGATTAAACCTGTCAGACTTCACCCTGGTCCTAGTCTACTCACTTTCAAAGCACTAACAGGTTGGTTACAGCCAGCTGCTGTAGTATCATCAATATTCATTTTTCAATATTCGTATACTTATTTCTCTCTCTCTCTCCTACAAGAACGTTATCTCTCTCTCTCTCTCTCTCTCTCTCTCTCTCTCTCTCTCTCTCTCTCTCTCTCTCTCTCTCTCTCTCTCTCTTTCTCTCTCTCTCTCTCAATTCAATTCAATTTCAATTCAATTTCAATTTCAATTCAATTTCAATTTCAATTTAAGGGCTTTATTGGCATGGGAAACGTGTGTTAACATTGCCAAAGCAAGTGAAGTAGATAGTAAACAAAAGTGAAATAAACAATAAATATTAACAGTAAACATTACACTCAGAAGTTTCAAAAGAATAAAGACATTTCAAATGTCATATTATGTATATATACAGTATTGTAACAATGTGCAAATAGTTAAAGTACAAATGGGAAAATATATAAACAGAAATATGGGTTGTATTTACAATGGTGTTTGTTCTTCACTGGTTGCCCTTTTCTTGTGGCAACAGGTCACAAATCTTGCAGCTGTGATGGCACACTGTGGTTTTTCACCCAGTAGATAAGGGAGTTTATCAAAATTGGGTTTGTTTTCGAATTCTTTGTGGATCGCTGTAATCTGAGGGAAATATGTGTCTCTAATATGGTCATACATTTGGCAGGAGGTTAGGAAGTGAAGCTCAGTTTCCACCTCATTTTGTGGGCAGTGTGCACATAGCCTGTCTTCTCTTGAGAGCCAGGTCTGCCTACGGCGGCCTTTCTCAATAGCAAGGCTATGCTCACTGAGTCTGTACATAGTCAAAGCTTTCCTTAAGTTTGGGTCAGTCACAGTGGTCAGGTATTCTGCCACTGTGTACTCTCTGTTTAGGGCCAAATAGCATTCTAGTTTGCTCAGTTTTTTTGTTTGTTCTTTCCAATGTGTCAAGTAATTCTCTTTTTGTTTTCTCATGATTTGGTTGGGTCTAATTGTGTTGTTGTTGTTGTTGTCCTGGGGCTGTGTGGGGTCTGTTTGTGTTTGTGAACAGAGCCCCAGGACAAGCTTACTTAGAGGACTCTTCTCCAAGTTCATCTCTCTGTAGGTGATGGCTTTGTTATGGAAGGTTTGGGAATCGCTTCCTTTTAAGTGGTTATAGAATTTAACGGCTCTTTTCTGGATTTTGATAATTAGCGGGTATTGGCCTAATTCTGCTCTGCATCCATTATTTGGTGTTTTACGTTGTACACGTAGGATGTTTTTGCAGAATTCTGCATGCAGAGTCTCAATTTGGTGTTTGTCCCATTTTGTGAATTCTTGGTTGGTGAGCGGACCCCAGACCTCAGAACCATAAAGGGCAATGGGTTCTATAACTGATTCAAGTATTTTTAGCCAGATCCTAATTGGTATGTCAAATTTTATGTTCCTTTTGATGGCATAGAAGGCCCTTCTTGCCTTGTCTCTCAGATCGTTCACAGCTTTGTGGAAGTTACCTGTGGCGCTGATGTTTAGGCCGAGGTATGTATAGTTTTTTGTGTGCTCTAGGGCAACGGTGTCTAGATGGAATTTGTATTTGTGGTCCTGGCAACTGGACCTTTTTGGAACACCATTATTTTTGTCTTACTGAGATTTACTGTCAGGGCCCAGGTCTGACAGAATCTGTGCAGAAGATCTAGGTGCTGCTGTAGGCCCTCCTTGGTTGGTGACAGAAGCACCAGATCATCAGCAAACAGAATACATTTGACTTCAGATTCTAGTAGGGTGAGGCCGGGTGCTGCAGACTGTTCTAGTGCCCTCGCCAATTCGTTGATATATATGTTGAAGAGGGTGGGGCTTAAACTGCATCCCTGTCTCACCCCACGGCCCTGTGGAAAGAAAAGTGTGTGTTTTTTGCCAATTTTAACTGCACACTTGTTGTTTGTGTATATGGATTTTATAATGTCGTATGTTTTTCCCCCAACCCCACTTTCCATCAATTTGTATAGCAGACCCTCATGCCAAATTGAGTCAAAAGCTTTTTTGAAATCAACAAAGCATGAGAAGACTTTGCCTTTGTTTTGGTTTGTTTGTTTGTCAATTAGGGTGTGCAGGGTGAATACGTGGTCTGTCGTACGGTAATTTGGTAAAAAGCCAATTTGACATTTGCTCAGTATATTGTTTTCACTGAGGAAATGAACTAGTCTGCTGTTAATGATAATGCAGAGGATTTTCCCAAGGTTGCTGTTGACGCATATCCCACTGTAGTTATTGGGGTCAAATTTGTCTCCACTTTTGTGGATTGGGGTGATCAGTCCTTGGTTCCAAATATTGGGGAAGATGCCAGAGCTAAGGATGATGTTAAAGAGTTTAAGTATAGCTAATTGAAATTTGTGGTGTGTATATTTTATAATTTCATTGAGGATACCATCAACACCACAGGACTTTTTGGGTTGGAGGGTTTGTATTTTGTCCTGTAGTTCATTCAATGTAATTGGAGAATCCAGTGGGTTCTGGTAGTCTTTAATAGTTGATTCTAAGATTTGCATTTGATCATGTATATTTTTTTGCTGTTTGTTCTCTGTTATAGGGCCAAAAAGATTGGAGAAGTGGCTTACCCATACATCTCCGTAAGTGGTTTACCCATACATCTCCGTTATGGATAGATAGCTCTTCGTGTTGTTGTTTGTTTAGTGTTTTCCAATTTTCCCAGAAGTGGTTAGAGTCTATGGATTCTTCAATTACATTGAGCTGATTTCTGACATGCTGTTCCTTCTTTTTCCGTAGTGTATTTCTGTATTGTTTTAGTGATTCACCATAGTGAAGGCGTAGGCTCAGGTTTTCTGGGTCTCTATGTTTTTGGTTGGATAGGTTTCTCAATTTCTTTCTTAGGTTTTTGCATTCTTCATCAAACCATTTATCACTGTTATTACTTTTCTTTGGTTTTCTGTTAGAGATTTTTAGATTTGATAGGGAAGCTGAGAGGTCAAATATACTGTTTAGGTTTTCTACTGCCAAGTTTACACCTTCACTATTACAGTGGAACGTTTTGTCCAGGAAGTTGTCTAGAATGGATTGAATTTGTTGTTTCCTAATTGTTTTTTGGTAGGTTTCAACACTACTTTCCTTCCATCTATAGCATTTCTTAATATTATTCAGTTCCTTTGGCTTTGATGCCTCATGATTGAGTATTGCTCTGTTCAAGTAGACTGTGATTTTGCTGTGGTCTGATAGGGGTGTCAGTGGGCTGACTGTGAACGCTCTGAGAGACTCTGGGTTGAGGTCAGTGATAAAGTAGTCTACAGTACTACTGCCAAGAGATGAGCTATAGGTGTACCTACCATAGGAGTCCCCTCGAAGCCTACCATTGACTATGTACATACCCAGTGTGCGACAGAGCTGCAGGAGTCGTGACCCGTGTTTGTTGGTTAAGTCTGATCTGAGGGGGCCTAAATGGGGTGTGGGCATGGTTGACTTGGGGGGGAGTTAATTGGTGGGGGTGGGGGTGTAGATGTGGTTGATGGTGATGTGGTCTGGATGTAGGTCCTCTCTGCGGGGGTCCTCTATGTGTAGGTCCTGGGGGGGATCCCGCAGGTCTGGGAGAGTGTCTCGCTGGTCTGGGCGGGGTGTCTGTTGATCTGTTGCTCCTGTGTGAGGTGTTGGGTCTGCGGTTGAGGGCGATATCCTTTAGGGTCCGGGCGAAGGTGGGCACTGCTGCCTTGGATAGGTGGACCTGGTCATAAAGGCTGTTCACGTCCAGGGTGGAGTGGTGGGCCAGGTAGACATTTGGTTTTGATGCACAGTCACGGGAAATACTTGCGTTTACCCGCTGTATGGTAGCAGGGTGGAAGTATTTTCGTGGTAACAGGGTTGAGATAACCACTTGTGCGTTGGGGAAAGTAGAAGAAGCTTTTTCTATCACTCCCTTGAGTGATATGGCCACCCTTTCCTGCTGTGTTCTCAGGTCGTTTGTGCCTGTGTGTATTATTAAGTGGCTGGGTGATCCTAGTCGGTCCTCAGACAGAAGGTTTAGGGCGCGCTGGGTGTTTGGACACCAGAGTTTAGACACTGTGTGTTTTGGAAAAAGTTTATTTTCTTGTATGTATTTCCTGTTTGAGTCCATAAGGAGTACAATCTGTGGCTTGTGTATGTCCTCAGTGGGTGTGGGGGGTCGTCATGAGGGCTATCAGGGTGTCTGACTGGGGGGTTGCTCAGAGGGGTTGGGATCCCCTGGGCTTGGGGTTCTTCATTTGTTTGTCTGGGTGTGATGTCGAGGCTATGGTCAGGGTCTAGGGTGTACTGTTCTGCTGCGGTGTCGAGACTTTGGCCAGGATCTGAGGTGGGCTATTCTGCTGGCTTCTCTGCGGGGGTGGCCAGCTCTCTAATGGGTTGTTCTATGTCACCCGTCATCGTTCTCACCTTCTCCTCCAGCACTCCAGATCCTCTCCTCTAGTGCTCTGTTCTTCTCCTGCTCCTGCTCTTTCTCCTGTTGATGTTGTCTCACCACAGTCCAGAGTGCAGACATGTCTCTCTCTACCTGCAGCTCTTCAGGTCTAGTTAAGGGGGTGTTGTTGTGCTGGACTGTTGTCTGGGTCTGTGCTGACTGGAGTGTGTTCACCTGCTGTTCCAGCTCCACCTGCCTTACCTCCAGCTGGGCGAATTTATCCTTCATTTCAATGAGGGAGTAGTACTCTGTGCTGGGAAGTTGACTTTCTGCTTGGGGTTGCTCTGTGCAGTTATTTAATGAAGAGGTCTGGTCTGACCCGCTCGGGGTAGGGGTATATTTCTCAAGGGAGAGCTTCTCCTGCTGAGCTATTTCTTTGATTAGGTGAAAGTCCAGCTGGAACTGTTTGGTGTTGCCTTGAACTAAAATATAAATGTAAATGTTGAACCAAAACGGTTCCAGATTTATAGAGATTAATATTAGACGACTCAGAGTCCTCGTAGTCCAGTATCCTGAGTTTCCACCCGTCGCTAACACCCCCCCTCTTAACAGAGGGGTAGTGTGCTAGTATAGCACTGTGCCATGCCAGGGGATGGTCTGTGTGGAAGATAAGGTTGCTTATGTTCCCATTTTTATACAAATCAGCAAAAAGTGTCTCCTGCTTCCCCAAAATAAGTTTCAATTTATACTCTTTTCGTGTCTTGTCGTTTTTTACATTCAGAGGGTACTGTATTTTAATGACCTCTGAACAGTGGGGGGGTGCTTCTAAGGCCTATCCATTTGGTTGGGGTAGACTGTACGACTCTCCTGCCATTCTCTCCCTCCTACAATAACATTATCTCTCTCTCTCTCTCTCTCTCTCTCTCTCTCTCTCTCTCTCTCTCTCGCTCTCTCTCACACAATAATATTATCTCTCTCACTTTTCCTTCTCTCTCTCTCTCGCTCGCTCGCTCTCTCCCCACAATAACTCTCTCTGTTAAATAAACACCCTCTTGACAGGCCCTTAAAATATTCATGTCTGAGATGTTTAGTTTATAATGGGTTCTGACCCTTTGCTGGTGTGGAGTGTGGCTATAGTGATCTTTGATCTTCACTATGTCCAGGCCTTAGTGATACAGTGCCAAATGAAAGTCTATACACCCCTTGCACAATCTTCACATTCTGCTGCCTTAAAATTAAATAAAAACATGTATTACATTTTATTTATTTCCTACCGATGTACACAACCTACTCCACATTTTCAAAGTGAAAGAAAAAGTAGTTTTGAAAATCAGAGACATGGTTTGAATATTGCTGTCCAGCAATGATTCCCCAAATAATATACAGAGCTTGTGTAATTTTGACAAAAACAATGGATAAGAGTCGTGCAAAGTTGATAGAATCTTATTTAAAATGATTCACAGCTGTAATGGCTGCCAAAAGTGCTTCCACCAAGTATTAACTCTGGGGTGTACCAAGTATTAACTCTGGGGTGTACCAAGTATTAACTCTGGGGTGTACCAAGTATTAACTCTGGGGTGTGAAGACATACTCAATCAAGACATCTTCGTTTTATTTTATTAATTTGGTACATTTTCTATAATTTTTCTTTCACTATGAAAATGTGGAGTAGCTTGTGTAGATCGGTAGGGAAATAAATTCCCTAAAATATATTCCCCTGAATTCCTATTGTAATCTATCCTGGGCTGGGAGATTCGGGAAAGCAGGGGAAATACTGAAACCAGCTGGGTTTTCCAAAGGAAATGTAGTAGTTTATCTGTGTTCAATTGTCTCCAGTTAGTATCAGTAGCAGCATCAATGGGAAATGACAGCGCAAACTCTTGGAACTGATTGGTGTGATTGTTTTGGAAACATCACTGTATGCTTATACTGTTATTGTACTGTAC
This sequence comes from Coregonus clupeaformis, assembly GCF_020615455.1. Classification (NCBI taxonomy): domain Eukaryota; kingdom Metazoa; phylum Chordata; class Actinopteri; order Salmoniformes; family Salmonidae; genus Coregonus; species Coregonus clupeaformis. Next base: position 64,052,121 of record NC_059206.1, read on the forward strand.
TTTTGGGTATCAACTCTTCATTCTACATCTTACATTGGTATTGATGTATACTAACTAACTAATCCAATAACACAAAAATGTTAGAAACTTTAGCAAGGCTAATTTAGGCCTCTATTCCTCATGCTATTTAAGATTGTTACCTAAAATAAGATAAGGCCGGAATTCGATCCAACTCAGATTAAAGGCCTGCGCACAGCGATACGCAATAAAAGGGAATTTCCCTGACGTTTGTGGAGATCACTTTCGCTGTAAACGCCACGATTGCTGACTCAAGGAGAAATCGCCTTTAAAAAGTGAACCGGGTAGCACAGGTCGTTAATGTGCGTTTGTTTGAATCCCGACCTAAATATCTCTCTTTAGTTTCTCGACTGTTGTCATGATAGCAGGGAGCAGTTTCAGTATGGTTTTCTGTCCACTTGTGTCCCTGTTGTTGACTCATTGTCGGTTAGTTGTTTGCTTACACAAATCAATGTAAAGGTGTGGTGGCTGTGTGTCATCACAGCCCAGGGAATGACCCTGTTGTATCCCAGAGTCAATGTGAAAACTCCCCCCTGGACTTTCTGAATCGTCTTTATATTGTTGCCACGGCATTATTTTCAAAGAACAGGAAACTGCAAAGTAACACTCGGTCTCCCATTGTCAGGATAGAAAATAAAAACACAGGAAAAAAACGTTATTGGCCGTACCTTCTAAAACATTTGAAAAACGTTTTTCTCAGTTTCACTTCACAAGCAATATTTGGTCCATATTCATGATTCTTCTCAGAGTAGGAGGGCTGATCTAGGATCAGGTCCCCCCGGTCCATATAAATCTTATTTATTATGATCTAAAAGGCACATCTGATCGTAGACCAGCACTCCTTCTCTGAGACACTGCATTATTACGTGCCCAGAACTTTCCCAAATGCTCAAAGTAGAGCCCAACTGTGTCTAACTGAATTCACTTTAAATGGAATAGAAAAATATATAATTGTTTGTACCATCCAAAACATTTCAAGAACTTCGTCATCAGTTTCACTTCATGCAGTTCAGAATGTTCCCAAATGTTCCACGTAGAGCCCAACAGCATGTAACTGACTTCACTTCCGAAGTCTCCAAAGTGACTCTTCCTTGATTAGATTTGGAAGTCCAAGGCTCTTGCCCCCAGTGGTAATTTGAGTTAATTGCTAGGGGATAATTACACCTCCAATGTACATTAGGTTACGTCAATCTGGATTAAGAGCTGCAATGGTTTTTGCCATGTAATCTGGTGTGGTGACTCAGTGGTGAATTAGGAGCAGCTGTGGCCTGCTGGAGCCGGTCATTGTCACCCCACAACTGCTCTCTTTATCTCTGCTTTTTTTTTTCTAGTTCTATCTCTCTCTCTCTCTCTCTCCAAATCCAGTGTCATTGTCACCCCACAGCTGCTCTCTTTATCTCTGCATTTTTTCCCTCATTCTATCTTATAGCAGCAGGCCAATGGCCCACAACACTTTGGACAATGGGTATGCTAAGATATCTATATTTAGTTTGATTCTATGTTATTTCAAAAGGTCCATCCAATTGGGCATGGACATCAATTCAACATCCATTCCATGTTGGTTCAACGCAATTTTGTTGAAATGACGTGGGAACAGCGTTGAATCAACCAGTGTTTGCCCAGTGGGATGTCAGTATTTATGCAGGTGAAACTCTATATTTTTTGGTCATTTAAGTGGTTGCAATTACATATTTTACATTGCTCTGTAGCCCAGTTGTGTTACATTTCTCCACAGTACGTTTCATTCACATCTCTCTGTGATTCACCCCCTCCGTTGTCCTAGAAATGTTTGGCAACCATATTGGGCTAATATCCACCGTCAGAGATTGCTAATTTTACCCGGTGACCTAGATGGTGTGTTGAGCATTCAGTGTTCAGTGGCAGACTGGTAGTAGTAGAGGCACAGTGTGGAATGGAAAGGAAAGGCCCAAATTTGAGGCAGCCAGCCCAGGAGATAGAGCAGCTAATGGGGGAAGGCCATGTGGGCTCCCCCCTGGAGTGGTATGACTGGCTGGTAATAGGTAAGTAGGTAGTTAGGTGGTGTGCTGGTATAATTTAAATGGTTTGGAACCATGCTTGCATGATAAGTAACCTTGTCTGAGACCTATAGACTTGTGTTGGACTAAATGTCCAATTTTGTAGAGTGTTTCATTCCTCTGCACCTTTGATGCTTTGTCAGGTGTGTCGATGGCTATCCTACTCTGATTTCACTATCACTATTTATTTATTTATTTGCATTTAACCTTTATTTAACTAGGCAAGTCAGTTAAGAACAAATTCTTATTTACAATGACGGCCTACCAAAAGGCAAAAGGCCTCCTGCGGGGACGGGGGCTGGGATTAAAAATAAAAATATAGGACAAAACACACATCACGACAAGAGAGACACCACAACACTACATAAAGAGAGACCTAAGACAACAACATAGCATGGTAGCAACACATGACAACACAGCATGGTAGCAATACCACATGACAACAACATGGTAGCAACACAACATGGCAAAAGCATAACATGGTAGCAGCACAAAACATGGTACAAACATTATTGGGCACAGACAACAGCACAAAGGCAAGAAGGTAGAGACAACAATACATCACGCGAAGCAGCCACAACTGTCAGTAAGAGTGTCCATGATTGAGTCTTTGAATGAAGAGATGGAGATAAAACTGTCCAGTTTGAGTGTTTTTTGCAGCTCGTTCCAGTCACTAGCTGCAGCGAACTGAAAGAGGAGCGACCCAGGGATGTGTGTGCTTTGGGGACCTTTAACAGAATGTGACTGGCAGAACGGGTGTTGTATGTGGAGGATGAGGGCTGCAGTAGTTATCTCCGATAGGGGGAAGTGAGGCCTAAGAGGGTTTTATAAATAAGCATCAAGCAGTGGGTCTTGCGACGGGTATACAGAGATGACCAGTTTACAGAGGAGTATAGAGTGCAGTGATGTGTCCTATAAGGAGCATTGGTGGCAAATCTGGTGGCCGAATGGTAAAGAACATCTAGCTGCTCGAGAGCACCCTTACCTGCCGATCTATAAATTACGTCTCAGTAATCCAGCATGGGTAGGATGGTCATCTGAACCAGGGTTAGTTTGGCAGCTGGGGTAAAAGAGGAGCGGTTACGATAGAGGAAACCAAGTCTAGATTTAACCTTAGCCTGCAGCTTTGATATGTGCTGAGAGAAGGACAGTGTACCGTCTAGCCATACTCCCAAGTACTTGTATGAGGTGACTACCTCAAGCTCTAAACTCTCAGAGGTAGTAATCACACCGGTGGGGAGAGGGGCATTCTTCTTACCAAACCACATGACCTTTGTTTTGGAGGTGTTCAGAACAAGGTTAAGGGCAGAGAAAGCTTGTTGGACACTAAGAAAGCTTTATTGTAGAGAGTTTAACACAAAATCCAGGGAGGGGCCAGCTGAGTATAAGACTGTATCATCTGCATATAAATGGATGAGAGAGCTTCCTACTGCCTGAGCTATGTTGTTGATGTAAATTGAGAAGAGCCTTGGGGTACTCCCTTGGTGACAGGCAGTGAGTGAGACAGTAGATGTTCTGACTTTATACACTGCACTCTTTGAGAGAGGTAGTTAGCAAACCAGGCCAAAGACCCCTCAGAGACACCAATACTCCTTAGCTGGCCCACAATAATGGAATGGTCTACCGTTATCAAAAGCTTTGGCCAAGTCAATAGAAATAGCAGCACAATATTGCTTAGAATCAAGGGCAATGGTGACATCATTTAGGACCTTTAAGGTTGCAGTGACACATCCATAACCTGAGCGGAAACCAGATTGCATACCAGAAAGAATACTTGTTACGGATACAGGTATCCTGTGTGTGTTTTTGTGTTTTTCCTCTCCTTCTGCCCAAATCACAGGTGTCCTTTATGTTCCTGATTGGTGGTCGTTGGGGTGTCCCACCTGTCCGACATCCGTTTGTCTGCTGATTGCTGAGGTGGACCAATCAGTGGACATTCCTCTGTATTGCACCACCTGTTTCTGGTTTTTCACTTACACCTCCCATTGTTTTAAAAGCCAGTCAGTTGTGTTTGTTGGGAGACTATTTTCCGTATGTGAGTATGGATACTGTGGTGTCCTGTGTTTTGTGTACTCACTCATTTGCTGGTTACTCTGTTTGGTAACTATGTTGTGTGTTTCTGGGAAAAGGGGGATTTAAGCAAGTTGCCCTTGGGCATACATTACCCGTAGGAAGAAAATGGTCTAAAAACACTAGTTAGACCTGAGCGGACCACCCATTGTAATTTCTGTATGATTAGCAGTAGCTTAGCGGTTCTTGAGGCAGGCAAGATCAGTTTAGTTTTTTTTTACATTATTGTTTCATTCCTTGGGTCCTGCTCAGCCCTTTTTCCCAAACCTTTACCGTGTGTTCAAAATAAACATCTTGTGTTTGACGGTAGCTTATGGTTGTCAGTGTATTTTTTCTCTCTCACTGTTTCCATGTCATGATTCTAATTTGCATGAATTATGTTACGGGTCTCTTTTCCATCCACCCTAGACTTTTAAAGCCACGGGGTTCGTAACAATACTATAGACATCAAGAAAGCCAGTCAGTTGATTATTTACATGTTTTTCCAACACCTTTGATAAACAGGGCAAAATATAAATTGGCCTATAACAGTTAGGATCAGCTTGATCTCCCCCTTTAAATAAAGGACGCACCGAGGCTGCCTTCCAAGCAATGGGAACCTCCCCAGAGAGGAGAGACAGGTTAAAAAGGTCAGAGATGGGCTTGGCGATGATAGGGGCAGCAACCTTAAAGAAGAGAGGATCTAAACCATCTGACCCAGATGTCTTTTTGGGGTCAAGTTTAGCACCTCAGACTCAGACTGCCTGCAGGGAGAAACTTTGTAGCGGGGCAGGGGAGAAAGAGGGAGGTGCATCGGGGCTATTTGCATTAGAAGGGGTAACACTAACCTGACCTTTTTCTGACACGGGCTCCAAACTAATAATGGATCACAGTTATATAGCTTTTATTTGCACATTTTACTATATCTCAAAGGACTTGAGATACTTTATGGCAGGCTAACATTCTGTACCCTGTCCACCACAAATACTGTAGAGGGCCTAACTGAAAGCATGTTGGAAAAGTAGGCTAGCTCACCCTACTGACACAGTCAGTGCCATGCAGCAAAGTCTGCACTCGAAAACTCAATGGGCCAAACATCCTTTGAGAAAGTGGGTCTGTCGTAACCTATTGGTTCATTGCAGCCCCTTAGATTTCCCTCCTACTGCTACAGTGATACACTCAGTGTCTTCGACATCACTGCTGATCTGGCAGCATTGCTGACTGCAGCGCTGTGTGTTTTGTGTCCCCAATATCTACACAGTGCACTATATAGGGAATAGGGTGCCATTTGGGTTGAGCCATGGTGTCTCCACCAAGCACACAGAGTCACTTCTGTTTCCTGTCTACCCCCCCTCCCCGCCATCTCTCTCTCTCTGCTACGTTGTTGTGTTGATCTGCTGGCCTGTTGGTTGCATAAGGTTAGTGGGCGGGGCTGTGTGAATACTGGCCCATTGGTTGCATAAGGTTAGTGGGTGGTACTGTGTGAATACTGACTCAGACACTGTCATTGACGGTGTCGTCAGAATAGTTAGTGATGGCAAATACACCCTGCCAGTGTATTATGACTAATATGTGTGGAAATGGAACAATATTCCAAATGTGAGGGTTGATGTGAGGTCCATTCATTTGATGACGCGGATCTTCCTCCTCAAATTGAATCATCGGTAGAAAACTTGAATAGCCAGTTATAGTCCGTAAATGTGAGTGTTCTGCACTACATCACTAGATGTGTACAGTGTGTAACCGAGAGATTTAAGAGGAGTGAAACCAGTGATGATTGGCCTCTGTAGGACCTGCTTTGACACATTGAGCTCAAATCCTCTCCACAGAGACCTGATCCAGGATGACTGGAACAAACCAACGAAAGCACACACAACTTGGGCCACCATGACAACCTAACATGGTGGTGATATAATTAAAGGTTATTGTTGTTACAGACTAATTGTTGAGGGATTCTCTGTCTGAAAGGAGTCTAGTATGAGACAAAGAAGGATCAGACATAGTCTAGGACTGAATCTCCAGATTCCTAAGGAAGAAGACTATCTATGGTCCTGTCTCTGGTGCTTTAGCCAACTCCTGTCTGTGTTAATTCATTACCTTCCCAAGATGCATGTAGCCTATGTCTTGACAACAAAAGAAGAGTTGGCTACAGCACAAACAGTATATAGGACCAGACAGGCTAGCTTGTATCTCAGAGTTTCCCCTAACATTGTATAGGTGAGGGTAGAGTCCTCGCCTAGCTCTGTTGACCCATGCCTAAAAGAGTTAGACTTCTATCAGTTTCAGTGGACAGGTTTTGTGCCACAGGGCTTGGATGTTGCTTTGGGGGCCTATGCTGTTCTATGCTGCTGCTGGGCCTTGGTCCTACTGTACACCAGCTTCTGCTATTCTGTGAACTTAGCAGCAGCTGGTGTGTCTATGGCCATGCTTCCTCTGTCTCCGCCTGATAGGTTTGTTCGAGCTCAATGCTGCTGACGTTACGCAGTCATCAACCCCCCAGTGCTCGGCGGCTAAGTCTCCCCTAGCTAAAGATCTAGGATCAGCTTCCCCTCCCCCAATCCTAACCTTAACCAATAGTGGGGTAAATGCAAAACTGACCCAAGATCAGCGTCTAGGGGCAACTTCACCCTACAACCATCGACCCCCAGCCGACACAGCTATGATCCATCACTACTGGAACACTTTGCCTAGGGATAACACACTACCCAAGCCTGAGAGTGAACTGGGAGACAAATAGATTTTTTGCAATTGATTGCTGTGTGGGCTGATTGCACAATGTTTCGGTTGGTCTCACTTACAAGGAAACTGTGACTAAGTTTGCACTACAGCCGTGATAGGCCTACGGTGTGTCATCATCAGCCAATATGGGTGAGTTTCCTGAAAACCTTGTTTGATGGTCAATGTCTGTGTGAACGAACAACATTTGTCAAGTGAAGCACTTTGCTGTTCTACAAGTGATGTGGGTAGTCTGGGTCGTCAAAATAAATTGAGTACCAGATTAGCTACAAGGCTTTCAGGAAACCGGCAACTGAATGATAAGTACACAACTGTCTGTAGACCTTTAGGCAAGACTCCACTTTGACAACTTTGACTTAGCTTGTGAGCCGTTCTTGAAAGAAAAGCCTTTCTCCCACAGATTTCTTCTGCAGTGTGTTAGATAACTTCATTCAGATAACTCAGTCAAGGCTTGCACGTACACACACACACACACACACATACATTCGCTTTCAGGAACTGGACCAGTCAGTGGTCGGTTATTGTTCCTGTAATGAATGACAGTAGTCGTTTCAGCTGACGACCCTCGGGATTGTAGACCACAGAGTGTTTCCTGAGGGAAACCTTGTAAAGTCACAGTTCAGCCCTTTAATGCATAAAGACTACAGCCAGTGTCACAGTTCAGCCCTGTATTCTGACTCACAGCCGCCAACTCCTGCTCCCAAGAAAAGGACACAAGCTGGTGTGAATCAGATGTTGCCTTCCAAATGTCACCCTATTCCCACTTTAGTGCTCTACATTTGACCAGGGCCCATAGGGGTAGTGCATGCTATATAGGGTGACATTTGGGAGGCACACAGTCACTGACGTACAGAGCCTGACAAATTCAGCTGGGAGATTGTCAAATGTTATCGATGGCAGATCGTTTTGTGAACTCTGAGGATCAGTTCACCAACACTGGCCATGAAGAGCTACGGTTGAGCAGGCTTTTGTTCCAGCCTTGCATTGACACACCTGATTCAACTAATCAAGACATTGATTTGGAGGCCAGTTCTGCCGGATGGTTAGTGTCAAATCACTGAATCAGGAGTAGCCTGTCTGTCTGTCTGTCCGTAAGTCTGTCTTATCTGTTATTAGCCGGTGCTGTGGCGTTGTGCCTGTGCCTTGTAGGACACATTAGCACCGTTATATTTAGCCACTTGGTGACAGTGTGGCACGCTGCTTTCTGTCCTCGCTAATTTGTGTGACATCACTCGTCGTTCGCAGTGTTAGAGTGAAACAAGTCTACTTTTAGGAACAATATATACGAAGTTCAAGGTTTAGTTCCCTGTAGTTGTTTAAAATAATGTTAGTGCTTTGTGCTCTGAAGTGAAACTCAAAAAATGGTCTGTGAGGATTCGGATGAGGAGAGTGCACTTCTCTTGCAAAAGAGCATTTCACTGCTGGTTGATGTTTACACTTTCAGCTACAGTACAGTCCTACACTGTTGCAGTTAGCTAGTGGAGGTTCTTCTGCAGAACGTGTATAGTGAGACCTGGGTTCTAGTACTATTTGAAATCATTCCCAATACTTTAGCTGTGCTTTATTGAGCTTTCCTGGTGCAATGGAACCAATTGACGTCCCAAAAGTGCAAACCTCTCCTACCTGGAAACACTAAAAGTATTACAATTTCAAATAGTATTTGAACCCAGGTCTGCAGTAGACTACTCCTTCCAGAAATAGGATGTCTGAGAAGCAAGGCTACACACCAGACAGTGCCTCTACACTCTTAGAGAAAAAGGTGCTATCTAGAATCTTAAAGGGTTGTTCGGCTGTCCCCATAGGAGAACCCTTTGAATAACTATTTTTGGTTCCAGGTAGAACCCTTTTGGTTCCATGTAGAACCCTTTCTACAGAGGGTTCTACATGGAACCCTAAAGGGTTCCACCTAGAAGCAAAAAGGGTTCTACCTGGAACCAAAAAGGGTTATCCTATGTGGACAGCCAAAGAACCCTTTTTTCTAAGAGTGTAGCGATGTAGTGATTTCCTTCCCATTGTGTCGTAAGGAGTAAAGGCTATCACAATTTCCTCTCATGTAGATCTACAGAGAAAGGTATATTGTGGCCTGTGTGGTTCAGTTAAAGCCTCTGACCCAGCTACACATACTGTATGATGCCAGAGTCGACATGGGTTAGAATCTTAATACAAAATATATTCTACACTTCTATTTCAGAGGATACCCAGCATCACCCCACGTGTTATGAAATGGTGGTTTTGGAATGAGAAAAAGGGTCACCCATCATTGTGGTGTACATGATATTTGTTTATATTTGACAATGTAAGGTACAGAGCAGTGGAGGCTGCTGAGTGGAGGACGGCTCAAAATAATGTCTGGAATGGAGTGAATGGATTGTGTTTGATACCATTCCATTAACTCAATTCCAGTCATTATTTTGAGCTGTCCTCCCCTCAGCAACCTCCACTGGTACCGAGTACTTTATGTGTATGGTGTTAACTTCAGTACAGAAATGTGTAGGCGGCTTAACTTACCCTGTCCCACGGCTTAACTTACCCTGTCCCACGGCTTAACTTACCCTGTCCCACGGCTTAACTTACCCTGTCCCACGGCTTAACTTACCCTGTCCCACGGCTTAACTTACCCTGTCCCACGGCAACACTGTCCAACTTACCCTGTCCCACGGCTTAACTTACCCTGTCCCACGGCTTAACTTACCCTGTCCCACGGCTTAACTTACCCTGTCCCACGGCTTAACTTACCCTGTCCCACGGCTTAACTTACCCTGTCCCACGGCTTAACTTACCCTGTCCCGCGGCTTAACTTACCCTGTCCCACGGCTTAACTTACCCCATACCCGGGGTAAGTTGTGCCAAGAGACCACTTTTTTGGGACAAGCTATGTTTTCAAAACTGTAATGTTTACATGTATTCTGATGAAATACAGTATGTGTAGATATCTTTGTTAGAAAGAATGCTATATTTCCCTTGACGGAGTGATGCTGAATGTAAAATTTTTTTGAATTTACCCCACTCTCCCCTAACTGTCTGTGTCTTTTCCATAAAACCTCCATTACACAGTTCTTCTCCATAAAACCCATGTTACATCAGAGTTCCATTATCAGCTGTTCTAGGTGCTGTGTTCCACCGACTCCAGAGGTCAGGGGTCAGGTATACAGTGTTCTGGGTAGAAGTTGTCCTCAGGCTACAGTACTTTCCCTCCTCATATCTATATCAGTGTCCGGTCTTCACGAAAAGGAGGGATGTAGGGAAGGTTGTGGGAAGGTTTCTCCAGCTCTGTTGCCTCTCAACCTAAAATAATTTGGCATGGTAGTACATTCACAGGCTCCAACACATATCACCTATATTGGTTAGTGGCATACGTAGAAGTATTGGTTAGTGGCAAACGTAGACTTTGTCCTTTCCTCAGCCTACTAACCCTCCCTCCCTGCATGGCTAAGTTACAATTTGACATAAGTTGAAGTTAGGATTCACCCCTTCGTGTCTTAGTGGAACAGAGTCAGGGGGATATTTCTGCAGTGATGCATACTGGTGTGTCTTGTCCTTTAGCAGTCCCTGAATATTTAGCTCTCTGACCGGTCTTCATGGAGCTCAAAGTTCTGGACTTCTCTCTGACTGGTCTTCAGGGAGCTCAAAGTTCTGGACTTCTCTCTGACTGGTCTTCAGGGAGCTCAAAGTTCTGGACTTCTCTCTGACCTTCGTGGCTCAGCTGTTAGCCTACGTTTTAAGGAATTAGCCTACTGTACTATACTGAATTTTAATCTTCTTATCACTGCCAAAGGAATAGTCTCTCTGCTTCAGAACTTAACTCCTTAGATTGACACCCCAGCTAACACATTTTGTTTCCCACAACATTATTTGGTATTTTGTATTTTATTAGGATCCCCATTAGCTGTTGCAAAAGCAGCAGCTACTCTTCCTGGGGTCCACACAAAACATGAAACATGACATGATACAGAACATTAAGAGAACAGCTCAAGGACAGAACTACATTTTTTTTTAAAGGCACACATTGCCTACATATCAATACATACACACAAACTATCTAGGTCAAATAGGGGAGAGGCGTTGTGCCGTGAGGTGTTGCTTTATCTGTTTCCTGAAACCAGGTTTGCTGTTTATTTGAGCAATATGAGATGGAACGGAGTTCCATGCAATAATGGCACTATATAATACTGTATGCTTTCTTGAATTTGTTCTGGATTTGGGGACTGTGAAAAGACCCTAGTGGCATGTCTGGTGGGGTAGGTGTGTGTCAGAGCTATGTGTAAGTTGACTATGCAAACAATTTGGAATTTTCAATACATTAATGTTTCTTATAAAAAGAAGAAGTGTTGCAGTCAGTCTCTCCTCAACTCTTAGCCAAGAGAGACTGACTGTCACGCCCTGACTCTAGGACACGTATTTATTGAGTCAGGGTGTGTATTTTCTGTGTCGTGTTGTGCTATGTTTATTGTCTATGGTTAGATCTAGTATGTATAGATCTATGTTGGCCAGGGTGGTTCCCAATCAGAGGCAGCTGTAGCTCGTTGTCTCTGATTGGGGCCCATACTTAGGTAGCCTGTTGGCACTAGTGGGTTGTGGGATCTTGTTCCGTATAGGTTTGTTGTGTGTACCTTAAGACTTCATGTATCGTTTGTTTGTTGTTTTGTCGTGTTTGCACAGTTGTAATAAACATTTACGCTTATCACGCTGCGCCTTGGTTCGACCAGTCTTTAAACGATCGTGACACTGGCATGCATAGTATTTATATTAGCCCTCTGATTACAATGAAGAGCAAGACGTGCCACTCTGTTTTGGGCCAGCTGCAGCTTAACTAGGTATTTCCTTACAGCACTGGACCACACGACTGGACAATAATCAAGATTAGACAACTAGAGCCTAGAGAACTTGCTTTTTGGAGTGTGGTGTCAAAAAAGCAGAGCATCTCTTTATTACAGACAGACCTCTCCCCATCTTTACAACCATTGAATCTATATGTTTTGACAAACTAAGGTAACGCCAAGTAATTTAGTCTCCTCAACTTGTTCAACAGCCACACCATTCATTACCAGATTCAGCTGAGGTCTAGAACTTAGGGAATGATTTGTACCAAATACAATGCTCTTAGTTTTAGAGATGTTCAGGACCAGTTTATTAGTGGCCACCCATTCCAAAACAGACTGCAACTCTTTGTTAAGGGTTTCGGTGACTTCATTAGCTGTGGTTGCTGATGCGTATATGGTTGAATCATCAGCATACATGGACACACATGCTTTATGGGAAAGTGTCACGATCGTCTTCCAAAGGAGCAGACCAATACGCAGCGTGTTGAGCGAACATGATAGACTTTATTAATTAAAGTGCCAAAACCAAAACAATAGACGATTCGTAAAGTCCACAGTACAAATGACTGACAAGGAACAAAAACCCACAACACCCAAAGGAAAACATACAGATTAAATATGGCTCCCAATCAGAGACAACCAGCCCACAGCTGACACTCGTTGCCCCTGATTGGGAGTCATTATCTCAAACATAGAAATGAACCCAACAGAAATACCAACATAGAAATACACCCAATGAATGAACACACCCTGGCTCAATATACAGAGTCCCGGAGCCAGAGCGTGACAGTACCCCCCCCTAAAGGACTGCGACCGCGCCTCAATAAGGGCCAAACAAGGGAGGGCTGGGTGGGCATACCTCCTCGGCGGTGGCTCTGGCTCCGGCCTTGATCCCCACCTCCTTTCCAACCCCCCAAAGTACCCCTGGTCCTGTCTAGCCCCGTTGGCCGGAGCCGGACTGACGACACGCGCCCCTGGCTTGGTGCGTGGAGGACGAACAGGCCTTACCAGGCTGACGACGCACACCGTAGGCCTGGCGCGTGGAGCAGGGACAGGCCGGACCGGGCTGACGAAGCGCACCCCTGACTTGGTGCGGAGAGCAGGAACGGGCCGGACAGGGCTGACGACGCACACCACTGGCTTGGTGCGGGAAGCTTGGATGGGCCGGACTGGGCTGGCGACGCGCACCACAGACTTGGTGCGGAGAGCAGGAACGGGCCGGACAGGGCTGACGACGCACACCACTGGCTTGGTGCGGGAAGCTTGGATGGGCCGGACTGGGCTGGCGACGCGCACCACAGACTTGGTGCGGAGAGCAGGAATGGGCCGGACAGGGCTGACGAAACGCACCACAGACTTGGTGCGGGGAGCAGGAACAGGCCGGGCTGGGCTGGTGACGCACACCGTAGGTTTTGTGCGTGGAGCAGGAACAGGCCGGGCTGGGCTGGCGACGCACCCCGTAGGCTTTGTGCGTAGAGCAGGAACAGGCCGGGCTGGGCTGGCGACGCACCCCGTAGGCTTTGTGCGTAGAGCAGGAACAGGCCGGGCTGGGCTGACGACGCACACCGTAGGTTTTGTGCGTGGAGCAGGAACAGGCCGGGCTGGGCTGGTGACGCACACCGTAGGTTTTGTGCGTGGAGCAGGAACAGGCCGGGCTGGGCTGGCGACGCACCCCGTAGGCTTTGTGCGTAGAGCAGGAACAGGCCGGGCTGGGCTGGCGACGCACCCCGTAGGTTTTGTGCGTGGAGCAGGAACAGGCCGGGCTGGGCTGGCGACGCACCCCGTAGGCTTTGTGCGTAGAGCAGGAACAGGCCGGGCTGGGCTGGCGACGCACCCCGTAGGTTTTGTGCGTGGAGCAGGAACAGGCCGGGCTGGGCTGGCGACGCACACCGTAGGTTTTGTGCGTGGAGCAGGAACAGGCCGGGCTGGGCTGGCGACGCACACCGTAGGTTTTGTGCGTGGAGCAGGAACAGGCCGGGCTGGGCTGGCGACGCACACCGTAGGTTTTGTGCGTGGAGCAGGAACAGGCCGGGCTGGGCTGGCGACGCACACCGTAGGCTTGATGCGAGAAGCAGGAACAGGCCGGGCTGGGCTGGCGACGTACACCGTAGGCTTAGTACGTGGAGCAGGAACCGGCCGGGCTGGACTGGCGACGCACACCGTGGGCTTGGTGCGTGGAGTAGGAACAGGCCGGTCCGTACTGGGAACACACACCACTGGCCTTAACCGGGGATCAGGAACGGGCCGGACCGGACTGGTAACACACCTCAGTCTCTCACGCCGTGCCTCAACTACTTCCCTCCCTCTACTCGCCAATGGCTCCCGTAATCCGGTAGCCTTCTCTCCACGTCTCCCTGTGGCAGCCTCCTGCTGCCCAGCCGCCCAAGCCATGTGCCCCCCCCCCAAAACTTTTTGGGGTTTCCTCTCGTCCCTCCGACGATGGCCCTGCTGACGCCGTTGCTCCTCTCTCAGTCGCCTCTCCACTGTTTTACTCCATGGCCGGCGATCCATCCCATCCAGGATCTCCTCCCAAGTCCAAGACCCTTTTCCATCCAAAATCTCCTCCCATGTCCAGACCCTTGGCTCCTGGACACGCTGCTTGGTCCTGGTACGGTGGGTTTTTCTGTCACGATCGTCTTCCAAAGGAGCAGACCAATACGCAGCGTGTTGAGCGAACATGATAGACTTTATTAATTAAAGTACCAAAACAATAGACGATTCGTAAAGTCCACAGTACAAATGACTGACAAGGAACAAAAACCCACAACACCCAAAGGAAAACATACAGATTAAATATGGCTCCCAATCAGAGACAACCAGCCCACAGCTGACACTCGTTGCCCCTGATTGGGAGTCATTATCTCAAACATAGAAATGAACCCAACAGAAATACCAACATAGAAATACACCCAATGAATGAACACACCCTGGCTCAATATACAGAGTCCCGGAGCCAGAGCGTGACAGAAAGTTGTTTTTCAAATAACCAAAGGAGAACCTTTAGGGAATGTTATGGGAATGTTCAGTGTTAGCTGGGACAGTCCTTCAAAACAAATGAGCCTGCCTGGTAGTGTCCCTGTCTGTTTGTGCTTTAGTCAACAGCTCCTCTCAGTGTCCGTGTGTTGTCATTCCCTGATTGATGACGTTTAATGTGGGACTTATTTAGTACGTTGTCATGCCAAAGATGCACTGTATGGCTTGACGATGATAAAAGAGTTGGCTGCATCATGTACAGTAGGAGGCCACGCTAAAACCAAATGTTGAAACAGTTTCCTATGGGGTTTGTAATCGGCTATCTTATTACAATATTATTGTGTTTGTGCTTCCATAGCATGTATCTACTACCTACCAACACATCTTTCTTTAGAGAGTGATATATGGCACCACTTGAGCATGTTTTATGTAAATGAATTCAGTAAAACATTAAGAATTACCGTCTCCCGATCCAATTTGTGAACCATCAGGTAAGGTACATGTAGATCACAGGAGGTTGGTGGCACCTTAATTGGGGAGGACGGGCTCGTGGTAATGGCTGGAGCAGAATAAGTGGAATGGTATCAAACACATCAATCACATGGTTTCCATTCCATTTCCAGCCATTATTATGAGCTGTTCTCCCCTCAGCAGCCACCTGTGATGTAGATTCAGACTGATACACTCTGACCTGCTGCAGCTCATCAAATTAGTAGGGAGAGACCTAGGCTGTGTGTGTGTGAAAGAGAGGTTGTGATTGCCTCTGCAGATGTCATCTCTCTGAAGGGCCCACTATCACACTGTTGACATGAAGGAGGGAGGGAGTGAAGGGAATGGAGGGAGGGAATGATACAAGGGAAAAAGAGAGAAAGAGGGAGTGAAGAGGAGAGGAGAGGTAGTGGATACAATGAATGGAGAAAGAGGCAGAGAGAGAGATGAAACCTAATAGCCTGGTGATTATTACCGCTAGTCCCCTCTGTCTCCCAGACCTCTGAGCATCACTAGAGTGCCACTGTGCTGTTCAATTCCATGAGGAGTTTACCACTGTCATCATTACACACACACACACACACACACACACACACATACACACACACTGCCATTACTCTCCCACTGTCCCTGATCTAATTTCTTTCTCACACACTATTCAATCTAATGAGTGTTACTGCATGATAAATGTGTGTGTCATTGTTGGTGAGAGCACATCAACAACAAGAAGAGTGATGATACTAATCACCCCCTATCTCTCTGTCTTCCCCCTGTCTCCCTCTTTTTCTCTCCCTCTCTCCCTTCTCTCCCTCCCCATCCCTCCCTGTCTCCCTCTCTCTCTCTCTCCCTCTACCTCCATCCCCTCCATCCCCCCTCCCTCCATCCCCTCTCCCTCTCTCTCTCTCCCATCCGCTCACCCTCTCCCTCTCTCCCCACCTCTCTCTCGCTCCCTCCCTCCCTCCATCTCCCTCTCTCCCCACCTCTCTCTCCCTCCATCCCCTCTCTCTCTCTCTCCCCACCTCTCTCTCTCTCCCTCCCCCTCCATCTCTCTCTCCCCACATCTCCCCCTACATCCCCTCTCTCTCTCTCTCTCCCCACCTCTGTCTCTCTCCCTCCCCTCCATCTCTATTTCCTTTGTAGCTGCTGAGTGAGAAGATAAGTGGTACTGAAGGGACAAAGCTGGATGAAGACTTCATGGAGATGGAGAGGGTAAGGATGACAGAGAAGGTGCTATTAGCAACCCAAAACGTTCCTGTAGTATACACAATGGCTGGCTCTGGGGTGTATTGTCCCCTAGGTACAGATCTAGGATCAGCTTCCCCTCCACCAATCCTAAACTTAACCATTAGTAGGGAAAATGCTAAACTGAACTAAGATCAGTGTCTAAGAAAAAAAAAAAAACTTCACTCTACTCCCAATGGCTACGTCCCAAATAGCAACCTATTCCCTATGTAGTGCACTACTGTTGACCTGGGCCCTATGGGCCTTTTTTCATAAGTAATGCACTACATAGGAAATAGGGTGCCATTTGTGACGGAGACAATAACTACCAGACCTCAGGATGGATGCATTACTGCTCTTTTACTGTCCACAATGGTGTTCTTCTGTGGTCCCGGGAACTCACAGAGGTACAGGCTTTTGTTCAAGCCCAGTACTGGGCACAGACTTGAGTTCAACGTCTAGTGTTGATTTACATTTGGTTGAGTTGTCAACTGACGTGAATTCAACGTTAATTTTTTGTCATGTCATTGGATTTGGGTTAAAAGTTGGGTGAAGAAAAGGCGAAATGCCCTTACGTTGATGACTTTTTGCAAATCAAATCAGTTTTCCACATTGATTTAACGCCATCACATTAATTTTTTTGGTTGAAATGATGTGGAAACAACGTTGATTCAACCAGTTGATTCAACGTTGATTCAATCAGTTGATTCAACCGTTGATTCAGCACAACTGATTCAACCTATCATTGAGCGTTTAAGTGGTTGAGTCAGGTTCCTGCAGGGTGTGCAGGTTTTTGTTCCAGCTCAATACTAAAAAACTTGATTCAACTACTCAACTCACCATCAAGTGTTTGAGTTGTTGGATCGGATGTATTAGTACTGGGCTGGAACATAGACCTGCACTGGGCTGGAACATAGACCTGCACTGGGCTGGAAGGGTCTCCAGGACCAAGGTGGAAAAACAGTTGTCTTCTAGTAACCAATAAATGCTGAAATAAACACCATCTCTATTGAGCTAACATGATCATTTTGTTTCTAGAAAATCGAGGTCACCAACAAATCAGTGTTGGACCTCTTGTCCAAAACAACAGAATACCTACAACCTAACCCAGGTGAGACAACACTTTACAGAATATTGACTAATGTTCAAAGTTGGTGAAGTTGCTATCTTTGAAGTTGGTGAAATAATGCAGAAGTCATAGAACTTTGCTTTGTAGGTGAATGGTTAGGATGGATGGATGGTTGGATGGATGGTTGGATGGGTGATGGATGGATGAATGAAAGTGCAATGCAGGGTGGTAGCAGTGCGATGCAGGGTGGTATGCTGCTGGTGACAAAAAATACAATTAAAATAATAATATTGCCCTTAAAAGTGATCACTCCATGTGTTTTGCTGTAGCGTCCAGAGCCAAGTTGGGGATGTTAAACACAGTGTCGAAGATGAGAGGACAGGTGAAGACCACAGGATACCCACAGACTGAGGGCCTACTGGGGGACTGTATGATGCGCTATGGCCATGATCTGGGAGACGAGTCCTCCTTCGGTATGAATCACTCACACACACACACACGTTCAGCACACATACGTGCACACACACACACACACACACATTCTGTCACACACGCTGTGCTATGTGAGGGCTGTGAAGAGCACGAGAGGAAGCCTTTGAAAAGCTTTCATCCTGACCTGACTGTGCACACATCCACCCACGCTTGCACACACACACACACACACACACCCTGTGTGCTGCCAGCTGGTATGTGCAGTGTTTCTGCCTGTGAAAACCTGTGGCTTTGTTGAGCTGCTTCCCCTCTCAACTCTGACACCTGGTGGGTACAAAACGTATTTACTCTAAACATGGGTTTTGATAATATCATTAGTAAATGCCCAGTTTCCCAGACACAAATTAAGCGTAGTTCTAGACTAAAGCTCATGTTCCCATCTTAGTGAAAGATTAAGGCCAGGCCTCAATCAAAGGTGCGCTATAGAGCAGTACATTTGACTGCAGACAATGCACCTTTTAAAAGCAATTCCCCCATTGTTCGCGGAGATCACATTCATGATAAATGCTGCGAATGTTGGTTCAAGCATGAATAACCTTAAACAGTGTGCTGCTCTATGATTGAATCCTGGCCTAGGCTTAATCTGTGTCTAGAAAACCAGCCCCTAATGTTCATGTTATAAACTTGAATCAGGCATTACATTATCCAGTTATCAACCAGCTTACTGTGTGATCAAGAAACCAATCATTATTTCTCAGTGATCTCGATTTTAACTTTGCAATTCCATTGTTGCATGAATTATTTACTTTACTTTACTTTTACTTTACTTTAGTCATTTAGCAGACGCTCTTATCCAGAGCGACTTACAGTTAGTGAATACATACAGTGGGGAAAGTATTTAGTCAGCCACCAACTGTGTAAGTTCTCCCACTTAAAAAGATGAGAGAGGCCTGTAATTTTCATCATAGGTACACGTCAACTATGACAGACAAATTGAGGAAAAAAAATCCAGAAAATCACATTGTAGGATTTTTAATGAATTTATTGTCACGGTTTCGGCCGAGGCTGCCTCTCTCCCTTGTTCGGGCAGGTTTCGGCGTTCGTCGTCTCCGGAATTCTAGCTGCCACCGTTGCATGTTCCATGTTTCCTGTTTGATTAGTTTTGTCTGTTAGCCACACCTGTCTTGTGTTATGTCTCATTAAGCACCCTATTTAGTTTCCTTGTTGTTAGTGTAGTGTTGTGTGTAATTGTTTCGTGTCAGGTGTTTGTGCGTTACCCGTGTTTCGGTACGCCAGTTACGATTTAACTTCCTCCTCGGTTGAGGAGAGTTTTTGCGCCCTGTGTTTGTGCGCTCGTTTTGACGCCTGTGTGCGTCTGTTGGCCTCTGGCCGTTTTTGGATTATTTTGCACTCGCTAGTAAAGTCTTGTTGGACTGTACATCTGCTTCTGCGCCTGATTCCACACCTCACCATTTCTAACACTGTGACAGAATTACACACCTTGACATGGAATCAGCAGGAGCCGAAGCAGCCCCGACGAGACTGGAGGTCCAGGTTCGGGAACAACAGGACCAGATACAGCAGATGGGGACCGCCCTGCAGGAGGTGATCACCACGCTCCGAGGCTGGGGAGCGCCTCCACCACCTCCCTCCCTGCCAGCACCATCGGCCAGTCCGCCCATTCCAGCGCCAGAACCCCGAGGAATCCGACTCTCTCTCCCGAGGGCCTACGAAGGAACCGCGGCTGGGTGTCAGGGATTCCTCCTCCAGGTGGAGCTGTACCTGGCCACCGTACACCCGGCACCCTCGGGGCATGAGAGCGTGTCCGCCCTGATCTCCTGCCTGTCCGGGAAGGCGTTGGAATGGGCCAACGCGGAGTGGAGGAAGATCGACGCCGAGACTATCACCTACAACGAGTTCTCCCGCCGCTTCAGGGCGGTGTTTGACCATCCCCGGAGGGAAAGCGGCGGGGGAGCGTCTGGTCTTCCTCCGGCAGGGGAGGAGGAGTGCCCAAGAATTCGCTCTCGAATTCCGTACTCTAGCGGCAGATGCAGGGTGGAATGAGCGGGCCCTCGTCGATCTATACAGATGTAGCCTACGAGAGGACGTCCGTCGGGAGCTGGCTTGTAGGGACACCAGTCTCTCTTTCGACCAGCTGGTCGACATGTCCATCAGGCTGGATAACCTATTGGCCACCCGCGGACGTCCTGAGGGGGTCCGTCCATTTCACCCTCCAGCGCCTCCGAGCCGTGTCCTATGGAGCTCGGGGGCGCTGGCGCTCGAGAGAGGAGGAGTCGGTTGGTTAGGGGGTCCATCCACTGCACCAACTGTGGTCGGGGAGGACACACCGCGGCTAGGTGCTGGGGATGGCCTCCTAGGGAGGATGACGACAGGTCCCGCACTGGGGATTCCCTCCAGGTGAGTAGGCGCCCCACTCACCCAGAGCTCACTGTTGCCCATTTTTGGATGCCTGTGCGTTTTCCACAGGTAGCACCTCATTCCCAGCATAAGGCGCTGGTAGATTCAGGCGCGGCTGGGAATTTTATTGATAAAAAGTTTTGTTTAGCGTTAGGGATTCCCCTTATTTCTGTTGATGTTCCTTTCCCCGTTCATGCCCTAGATAGTCGTCCGTTGGGTACGGGCTTAATCAGGGAGGTCACGGCGCCACTTAGGATGTGTGCGCAGGGGGATCATCAGGAGATGATTCAGCTGTTCCTGATTGACTCTCCTGCGTATCCGGTGGTGCTGGGCATGCCCTGGTTGAGTACCCATAACCCAGCTATTTCGTGGCAGGAGAGGGCTCTGATGGAGTGGTCTGCTCAGTGTGTGGGTAGATGTTTGGGCGTTTCCGTAGGGGCTACCTCGGTGGAGAGTCCAAACCAGGTGCCCGCATTGCACGTTCCCCCTGAGTATGGGGATTTGGCTATTGCGTTTAGTAAGGCGAGGGCGACGCGGTTGCCACCCCATAGGCAGGGAGATTGTGCGATAGACCTCCAGGCAGGAGCTGCGCTCCCACGGAGCCATGTGTATCCTCTGTCTCAGGAGGAGAAGAAAGCTATGGAGATTTACATAGACGAATCTCTGAGACAAGGATACATACGGCCTTCCACTTCCCCTGCGTCCTCGAGTTTCTTTTTTGTGAAGAAAAAGGATGGTGGTTTGCGCCCGTGCATCGATTACCGTGGTCTCAATCAGATTACGGTGAAGTACAGTTATCCACTCCCGCTGATTGCGACCATGACTGAGTCGTTGCATGGGGCGCGTTTCTTCACTAAGTTAGATCTCAGGAGCGCGTACAACTTGGTGCGCATCAGGGAGGGTGATGAATGGAAGACAGCCTTTAGTACCACCTCGGGCCATTACGAGTATCTGGTCATGCCATACGGGTTGATGAACGCTCCGTCAGTTTTCCAATCATTCGTGGATGAGATCTTCAGGGACATGCAGGGGCAGGGGGTGGTTGTGTACATTGATGACATTCTCGTGTACTCGCCTACCCGTGTCGAGCATGTGGCCCTGGTGCGTAGAGTGTTGCGGAGGCTGGTGGAGCACGACCTGTATGTGAAGGCAGAGAAGTGTCTGTTTTTCCAGGAGTCGGTCTCCTTTTTGGGTTATCAGTTGTCTGCGTCAGGGGTGAAGATGGAGGTAGACCGGGTGTCGGCCGTGCGTAATTGGCAAACACCAACCACTGTGAAGGAGGTGCAGCAGTTTTTGGGGTTTGCAAATTACTACAGGAGGTTTATCCGGGGTTTTGGACAGGTGGCAGCTCCCATCACGTCTCTTTTGAAGGGGGGTCCGGTGCGTCTGCAGTGGTCGGCCGAGGCGGACAGGGCGTTTGGGAGGCTGAAGGACCTGTTTACCTCGGCCCCGGTGCTGGCGCATCCGGATCCCTCTTTGCCGTTCCAGGTAGAGGTGGACGCGTCAGAGGCCGGTTTAGGAGCCGTGCTTTCACAACGGTCTGGCGCGCCACCTAAACTCCGCCCCTGTGCTTTTTATTCTAAGAAGCTCAGTCCGGCGGAGCGGAACTATGACGTAGGGGACAGGGAGCTGTTAGCCGTGGTACAAGCTCTAAAGGTGTGGAGGCACTGGCTTGAGGGGGCTCAACACCCTTTCCTCATTTTGACGGACCACCGTAACCTGGAGTACATCCGGGCGGCGAGGAGGCTGAACCCTCGCCAGGCAAGATGGAGTATGTTCTTGACCAGGTTCACTTTTAAGATCACGTACATCCCTGGGTCACAGAATGGTAAGGCAGATGCGCTGTCTCGGCGGTATGACACGGAGGAGAGGTCCGTGGAGCCCACTCCCATACTGCCTGAGTCGTGTCTGGTGGCACCGGTAGTGTGGGAGGTCGATGCTGAACTCGAGCGGGCGTTACGCACCGACCCTAGTCCACCACAGTGCCCGGAGGGTCGGAAGTACGTTCCGCTCGAGGTTTGGGATCGATTGATCTATTGGGCTCACACGTCACCCTCCTCTGGACATCCGGGTATCGGCCGGACAGTGCACTGTCTTAGTGCCAAGTACAGGTGGCCCACGTTGGCAAGGGATGTGAGGGTTTATGTTTCCTCCTGCTCGGTGTGCGCCCAGTGTAAGGCGCCTAGACATCTGCCTAGGGGTAAGTTGCTACCCCTGCCCGTTCCACAACGACCATGGTCCCACCTCTCTGTGGACTTTATAACAGACCTTCCCCTCTCCCAAGGGAATACTACCATCCTGGTCGTTGTGGACCGGTTCTCTAAGGCCTGTCGTTTGCTCCCCATGCCGGGTCTTCCTACTGCCCTACAAACTGCCGAGGCACTGTTCACCCATGTGTTCCGGCACTACGGGGTACCCGAGGACATTGTGGCTGATCGGGGTCCCCAATTCACCTCCAGAGTCTGGAGAGCGTTTATGGAGCGGTTGGGGGTCTCGGTGAGCCTCACCTCGGGGTACCACCCGGAGAGTAATGGGCAGGTGGAACGCGTAAACCAGGATGTGGGTAGGTTTCTCAGAACATACTGCCAGGACCGGCCGGAGGAGTGGTCAAGGTGCGTTCCCTGGGCCGAGATGGCCCAGAATTCCCTACGCCATTCCTCCACTAACCTAACTCCATTTCAATGTGTGTTAGGTTACCAGCCGGTTCTGGCACCCTGGCAGCAGAGCCAGATCGAGGCTCCTGCGGTGGATGAGTGGGCGCGGCGCTCGGAGGAGACTTGGAACGCTGCACACGTCCACCTGCAGCGGGCCATCCGACGTCAGAAGGCGAGCGCTGATCTCCACCGCAGTGAGGGACCGGTGTACGCACCTGGTGATCGAGTCTGGCTCTCTACCAGAAACCTGCCCCTCCGCCTGCCCTGTCGGAAACTGGGTCGGCGGTTTGTAGGGCCATTTAAAGTCCTGAGAAGGTTGAACGAGGTATGTTATAGATTACAGCTACATGTGGAGTATAAGTGTATTAACCCCTCGTTCCATGTGTCCCTTCTCAGGCCGGTGGTAGCGGGCCCGCTCCAAGAAAATGAGATAGGGGAGACTCCCCCGCCCCCATTGGACATCGAGGGGGCACCGGCGTACTCCGTGAGGTCCATCTTGGATTCGAGACGTCGGATGGGGGGTCTTCAGTATCTAGTGGAGTGGGAGGGGTACGGTCCGGAGGAGCGGTGCTGGGTGCCGAGGAGAGACATTTTGGACCCGTCGCTCCTGACGGAATTCCATTGGGGGTATCCGACGCGCCCTGCTCCACGTCCCTCCGGGTCGTCCCCCGAGGCCGGAGTCGGCGCACGTCTGGAGCCGCGCGTCAAGGGGGGGGTACTGTCACGGTTTCGGCCGAGGCTGCCTCTCTCCCTTGTTCGGGCAGGTTTCGGCGTTCGTCGTCTCCGGAATTCTAGCTGCCACCGTTGCATGTTCCATGTTTCCTGTTTGATTAGTTTTGTCTGTTAGCCACACCTGTCTTGTGTTATGTCTCATTAAGCACCCTATTTAGTTTCCTTGTTGTTAGTGTAGTGTTGTGTGTAATTGTTTCGTGTCAGGTGTTTGTGCGTTACCCGTGTTTCGGTACGCCAGTTACGATTTAACTTCCTCCTCGGTTGAGGAGAGTTTTTGCGCCCTGTGTTTGTGCGCTCGTTTTGACGCCTGTGTGCGTCTGTTGGCCTCTGGCCGTTTTTGGATTATTTTGCACTCGCTAGTAAAGTCTTGTTGGACTGTACATCTGCTTCTGCGCCTGATTCCACACCTCACCATTTCTAACACCGTGACATTTATTTGCAAATTATGGTGGAAAATAAGTATTTGGTCACCTACAAACAAGCAAGATTTCTGGCTCTCACAGACCTGTAACTTATTCATTAAGAGGCTCCTCTGTCCTCCACTCGTTACCTGTATTAATGGCACCTGTTTGAACTTGTTATCAGTATAAAAGACACCTGTCCACAACCTCAAACAGTCACACTCCAAACTCCACTATGGCCAAGACCAAAGAGCTGTCAAAGGACACCAGAAACACAATTGTAGACCTGCACCAGGCTGGGAAGACTGAATCTGCAATAGGTAAGCAGCTTGGTTTGAAGAAATCAACTGTGGGAGCAATTATTAGGAAATGGAAGACATACAAGACCACTGATAATCTCCCTCGATCTGGGGCTCCACGCAAGATCTCACCCCGTGGGGTCAAAATGATCACAAGAACGGTGAGCAAAAATCCCAGAACCACACGGGGGGACCTAGTGAATGACCTGCAGAGAGCTGGGACCAAAGTAACAAAGCCTACCATCAGTAACACACTACGCCGCCAGGGACTCAAATCCTGCAGTGGCAGACGTGTCCCCCTGCTTAAGCCAGTACATTTCCAGGCCCGTCTGAAGTTTGCTAGAGTGCATTTGGATGATCCAGAAGAGGATTGGGAGAATGTCATATGGTCAGATGAAACCAAAATAGAACTTTTTGGTAAAAACTCAACTTGTCGTGTTTGGAGGACAAAGTTGCATCCAAAGAACACCATACCTACTGTGAAGCATGGGGGTGGAAACATCATGCTTTGGGGCTGTTTTTCTGCAAAGGGACCAGGACGACTGATCCGTGTAAAGGAAAGAATGAATGGGGCCATGTATCGTGAGATTTTGAGTGAAAACCTCCTTCCATCAGCAAGGGCATTGAAGATGAAACGTGGCTGGGTCTTTCAGCATGACAATGATCCCAAACACACCACCCGGAATACGAAGGAGTGGCTTTGTAAGAAGCATTTCAAGGTCCTGGAGTGGCCTAGCCAGTCTCCAGATCTCAACCCCATAGAAAATCTTTGGAGGGAGTTGAAAGTCTGTGTTGCCCAGCGACAGCCCCAAAACATCACTGCTCTAGAGGAGATCTGCATGGAGGAATGGGCCAAAATACCAGCAACAGTGTGTGAAAACCTTGTGAAGACTTACAGAAAACGTTTGACCTGTGTCATTGCCAACAAAGGGTATATAACAAAGTATTGAGAAACTTTTGTTATTGACCAAATACTTATTTTCCACCATAATTGCAAATAAATGCATTAAAAATCCTACAATGTGATTTTCTGGATTTTCTTTTCTCATTTTGTCTGTCATAGTTGACGTGTACCTATGATGAAAATTACAGGCCTCTCTCATCTTTTTAAGTGGGAGAACTTGCACAATTGGTGACTGACTAAATACTTTTTTTCCCCACTGTATATATATATTTTTTTTATACTGGCCCCCCATGGGAATCGAACCCACAACCCTGGTGGTGCGTGTTCCTAGTCCGGTCCGGCCCGTGCCTGCTCCTCGCACCAGACCAGTGGTGCATGTTTCCAGTCCTGGTCCGGCACCGGTCAGCGGCTCCACTCCGGAGCCAGAGCAGTCCGCTCCACCGGTGCCTGATCCAGCTCCGGTCAGCTGCTCCACTCCGGAGCCAGAGCAGTTCGCTCCACCGGTGCCAGTCCAGCTCCGGTCAGCGGCTCCAGTCCGGAGCCTGAGCAGCCCGCTCCACCGTCGTCTGGTCCAGCTCGGGTCAGCGGCTCCAGTCCAGACCCAGACGTCAGCCCCTCTCCAGGTTCGGGGTCTCCCACACCAGGGTCCAGACAGGGCCTGGAGTATCGTGGGAGGAAGGAGAGGGAAAACAGCGCGCCGAGGTCCAGACCAGACCAGGGGCGCAGCATGGAGACGGAGAATAAGAGGTCGTCACGCCCGGAGCCGAATCCGCCTCCGAGGCGGAATGCCCACCCGGCCCCTACCCTGTTAGGTGAAGGTTGTGCGGTCGGAGTCCGCACCTTTGGGGGGGGGTACTGTCACGCCCTGACTCAGGGGACTCTTATATGTTGAGTCAGGGTGTGTATATTCTATGTTGTGTATATTCTATGTGTGTTATCTAGTATGTGTATATCTATGTTGGCCGGTGTGGTTCCCAATCAGAGGCAGCTGTCGCTCGTTGTCTCTGATTGGGGATCATACTTAGGCAGCCTATTGGCACTAGGTAGTTGTGGGATCTTGTTCCGTGTAAGGTTTGTTGTGTGTCTACCTTAGGACTTCACGTTTCGTTTCGTTTGTTGTTTTGTCGGTTGTTTATTCGTTGTCAATAAACATGTATGCATATCACGCTGCGCCTTGGTCTGACCTGTCCTTGAACGAACGTGACAATCTCACTGTTCAAATAAACCTACCATTAAAATTATAGACTGATCATGTCTTTGTCAGTGGGCAAACGTACAAAATCAGCAGGGGATCAAATACTTTTTTCCCTCACTGTAAGTCGCTTTGGATAAGAGCGTCTGCTAAATGATGTAAATGTAATGAGTAGGTGTGTCCAAACTTTTGACTGGTACTGTATATATATATATATTTATAACATTTTACAATTGCTAGCAAGCTAATTAATTGATCCTGCATCATGAAATACCTTATTGGTGTAAATAAGTTAATAACTGTCCACATTGTTAGTGACACATTAATTCAGTAGAAGTGGCCCCATACGTGAATCAAACCCTCAACCCTGGTGTTTCTAGCACTCTCTAACCCACTCATCCATCGGAACCACGTGTTTCTGTGTCATATATTTTACTCATATCTGTTTTTTTGTCTGCAGGCGGTGCATTGGTGGACATCGGTGAGGCCATGAGGCAGATGGCCGACGTGAAGGACTCTCTGGACATCAGCGTCAAACAAAACTTTATCGACCCACTCCAGAACTTACAGGACAAAGACCTCAAGGAAATCACGGTCAGTGGTATATTAGATTTCAGTTGTATTCCATTAGCTTTCAGAACTCAATGGTTGCATCACCAATGGTACCCTATTCCCTTTATAGTGCACTACTTTAGACCAGGGCCCATATGGGATGTGCATAAAAGTTGTATACTTGCAATGTTATTCACAAAGGTGATTTCACAATATGTTTAATTTGTATTAGTCATTTTAAATGTTTCATAACGGTTTTGAGTAAGACCGTCCTCAATTCTTCCTGGGAAGAGCCTCTGTACTCCCCCATAATGCCCCTTTTCAACCATCTCTCCTGATTGTTTTGTGTGCAGCATCACCTGAAGAAGCTGGAGGGGAGGCGGTTAGACTTTGACTATAAGAAGAAGCGTCATGGTAAGGTGCCTGACGAGGAGATCCGCCAGGCGGTGGAGAAGTTTGAGGAGAGCAAAGAGCTGGCCGAGAGGAGCATGTTCAACTTCCTGGAGAACGATGTGAGTGAATAGTAGAGGGATACACTACCTGTGGTAACGGTTCTCTCGCTCTTTCTCTCTGAAAAAGAGTGCCACCATGTGGTGGTCTCCGATAGAGGTGCCGGTTTCGATTATAGGTGCAACTGTCCCAGCGCCCCGGTTAGAGGACGTAAATGACCAGTAGGAGGCTTTATTTCCATACACCAAACAGACACACACACAGTAAAGAGGAATAGAATCGGTGAAGGGGGTTTTGTGTTCAGTGACGGACTAACACGCGATTGGGAAGTCCAGGGTGGAGGCTTGTCCTTGTAGGAAGGGTCCAGTGGTGAGTTGTGTTGAGGTGGTGCAGAGTTCTTCTGACCTGTTGTCTCTCTGCACCCCTGTGTCCAACTAAAGAACAGGCAGGAATAAGTCTGTTACCTCACCAGATAGGGCCTGTGATTGGCAGACCAGGTCAGCTGACTGCGTTCCCTGGCAACCTGGTCCCTAACACAGAGGTGTGAAGTGGCCTCTGCTATTGGACAAAGGAGTCAGGTTGAGGCGGGGGATGGTAGCCTCTGCTGCAGCTGAAAAGTCACAGAGTTTGTCTCTATGTCCTAGCCAGAGAGAGGGTTCAGTGAGGGTTTAAGGATTACAATTATAGGGTTTTGTACACACTTTCTGTCTCTCTCTGTCTGTGGCACTCGCTGTAGCTCTGAGGCCTAAACACCCTGGTAGCAGAATCAATCAAGCAATGTGGTGCCAGGACAACAACCTCTCCCTCAACGTCAGTAACACAAAGGAGCTGATCGTGGACTACAGGAAACAGAGGGCCGAGCACACCCCCATTCACATCGATGGGGCTTTAGTGGCGCAGGTCGAGAGCTTCAAGTTCCTCAGTGTCCTTATCACTAAGGAGCTATAATGGTCCAAACACACCACGACAACGCCTCTGCCCCCTCAGGAGGCTGAAAAGATTTGGCATCCTCAAAAAGTTATACAGCTGCACCATTGAGAGCATCTTGACTCGCTGCATCACCACTTCACCACTTGGTATGGTAACAGCTTGGCATCCAACCGCAAGGTACTACAGAGGGTAGTGTGGACGGCCCAGTACATCACTGGGGCCAAGCTCCCTGCAATCCAGGACCTCTATACTAGGCGATGTCAGAGGAAGGCCCAACATTTTTTCAAAGACTCCAACCACCCAAGTCATAGGCGATTCTCTCTGCTACCGCATGGCAAGTGGAACCGATGCACCAAGTCTGGAACCAACAGGACCCTGAACAGCTTCTACCTCCAAGCCATAAGACTGCTAAATAGTTAGTTAAATAGTTAACCAAATAGCATTGACCCTTTTTGCACTCACTTTTTTTGACTCATCACATACGCTGCTGCTACTGTTTACTATCTGTCACTTTATTCCTAGTTATATGTAAATATCTACCTCAATTACCTCGTATCCCTGCACATCGACTCGGTACTTGTATCCCTTGTATACAGCCAAGTTATTACCTCATACCCCTGCACATCAACTCAGTACTGGTACCCCTTGTATACAGCCAAGTTATTACCTCATACCCCTGCACATCAACTCAGTACTGGCACCACTTGTATATAGCCAAGTTATTACCTCATACCCCTGCACATCAACTCAGTACTGGCACCACTTGTATATAGCCAAGTTATTACCTCATACCCCTGCACATCAACTCAGTACTGGCACCACTTGTATATAGCCAAGTTATCGTTACTCATTGTGTATCTATTAATACTTTTATTATTACGTGTTTTACCTTTTTATAATTTTTCTATGTTCTTTCTCTCTGCATTGTTAGGAAGGGCCCGTAAGTAAGCATTTCACTGTTAGTCCACACCTGTTGTTTACCAAGCATGTAACAAATACAATTTGATTTGAATCAATCAATCAGTCAGTCAATCAATCAATCAATCTCTCAACCAAATGTATTTGTATATCCCGTATTTACAACAACAGTTGTCACAAAGTACAGCACTTTACAGTACAATCGCAATGTCAATCTTACCAAGAAATAGTTTGCTAAATTTTCTTCATCCAAGATAAAAAGAGCTTGATAAGATCGATAATATTCTTGTTCTGTGTTTCGTAGGTGGAGCAGGTGAGTCAGCTGTCAGCGTTGGTTGAAGCGGCGTTAGACTACCACCGCCAGTCCTTGGAGATCCTAGAAGACCTCAACACCCAACTACAGACCAGGCAACTAACTAACTACAGCTATCACACTCCACAGTCCCTAAACAGCCTGTCCCTCATCTCCTTCTCTTCATCTGTACTGATGTGAAAGAACTGGACATGTGAAAGCTACTCCCTAGTGAGCATCCACCATTTTGCTTTCACCTTTTCAGTTTTCAATTCAGTCATTCTGGTTCAAGTTGAAATTCACTGCCTGAATTCAAAAATCGTCCTCAGTTCACATTCTAATTGCACTAAATTGAAAACCAAATTGAAGGAAAGCCAACCAATTGAATGAAAACCAACCAGTTGAAGGAAACAGGACAAGGACAGGAGGAAACCACTTTAGACTATGCAGCCTGTGATGTACACATGTTGCCGGGCCAAAGTGAATAACATCATAATGCCTCTCACAGGATATCCTCAGCCAGAAGTCGACCGAAGAGAGAGATTAAACAAAAGTCCATCATGAGCAGCATTGAGACCATAGACAACACTCAGCACAATGGACTATCATATAGCTCCTCACACAAGTCCTCAGGTACAGTGTGTGTGTGTGTGTGTGTGTGTGTGTGTGTGTGTGTGTGTGTGTGTGTGTGTGTACCAATTCTGCTCACATTAGTTTTGATCAACCCCATCCGTTTGTCCATGTTATCCTTTCACCCATTGTTTTTTTCCCCAAATCATGTCATGTTATATTTTTCTATGGTTCTTTCCAGACAACCAGATCAACCACACAGTAAATGGAAATGGGAAAAGTAGGTATACTTGGACTGATCACATCAAACAGGTGTCGCACCCATACACTTAATCATAGTAGTCTCATGAATGGCTTATTCTGACTCTCTAGAGATAATCTGTCAAAACT
This sequence comes from Coregonus clupeaformis, assembly GCF_020615455.1. Classification (NCBI taxonomy): domain Eukaryota; kingdom Metazoa; phylum Chordata; class Actinopteri; order Salmoniformes; family Salmonidae; genus Coregonus; species Coregonus clupeaformis. The sequence continues at coordinate 64,082,666 of NC_059206.1, forward strand.
CTTGTGAAGTCTGGCTCCATCAATGTAACTTCCATAAAAGCTGTTTTTCTGCCCTCTTGTGGTTAGAGAGTACAAACCTCCATGACAATTAAACAAAACATGCTAAGAGTGCTCTGGGTTAAACCATTAGTGGGGAAAATGCAAAACTGACCCAGGATCAGCGTCTAAGGTCAACTTCACACTACACCGCTAAGAGCAGTAGAAATTGTGATTCTCAATAGCACACTGAAAGAATCACATCTGTAATAGGTTTAAAAGATGACGATAAAAGCTTTTATCCACTCAGATTAAAGTTTGTGTCAGTCAGTTTATTATTCATTAATCAGATATTGGTTGCCGTTTCAACCATGACAGGTGTCATCATGCCATGTGTAGGGTAGGGTTGCAAAATTCACGTACATTTCAACAACAACAAAAATCCAGAAACCCCGGTTTGGAACATTCCTGGAATCAGGATTGAAAAAGCAGTACATCCGGGGTAGCTTCTTTGGGGATTTCTGTAAAACCTGGGAATTTTAGGAAAGTTACAGGCATTGTGTTTGTTGGTGCTTGTCTCAGCTTCCATCTCCATGTTTCTCCATCCATCTCTCACCCAGCTGATCCCTTCACCACCGTCCCCCTATCCTGGCCAGAGAGTCCCACTTTCAACGGCCACCGTGAGTAACACACACACACACACACACACTCCCTCTCATACTGTCACTATCACACCCATCTCTGTTTGTCTTAATGTGTTGGATTTGTTTTGCTCCACCAACCCACATCAGATCCTTATCAGAGGAAAATACACTCCTGGGAACATGCTAGTGTCTGACAGTTCTCTGTTATTCTCCCTCTCCTCCTATCCCCATCCCCCATCCCCCATCCCCCCTCTCCCCTTCTCCTCCTTCTCCTCCCTCCCTCTCCCCCCTCTCCCCTCTCCCCTCTCACCCCTTTCCCCTTCCCCCCTCTCCTCCCTCACCTCCCTCTCCCCCCTCTCCCCCCTTACCCCTTCTCCTCCCTCCCTTCCTCTCCCCCTCCCCCTTCTCCTCCCTCACCCCTTCTCCTCCCTCCCTCACCCCTTCCTCCCTCCCTCCCTCCCTCACCCCCTCCCTCCCTCACCCCTTCTCCTCCCTCCCTCCCAACATCCCTCACCCCCTCCCTCCCTCACCCCTTCTCCTCCCTCCCTCCCACCCTCACCCCTTCTCCTCCCTCCCTTATCCCTTCTCCCCCCTCCCTCCCTCCCTCCCTCCCTCACCCCTTCTCCTCCCCCCTCTCCCTCCCTCACCCCTTCTCCTCCCTCCCTCCAGAGTTGGAGGTGCTGGACCAGCCGTGTGCCAGGGCCCTGTATGACTTTGAGCCGGAGAACGATGGCGAGCTGGGCTTCAAGGAGGGTGACATCATCATCCTCACCAACCAGATAGATGACAACTGGTACGAAGGCATGATAAACGGAGACTCTGGCTTCTTCCCAATCAACTATGTGGAGGTTATCGTACCCCTGCCCCAGTGAGACAGCACCGGACAGGACACCACCCAACCAGGGACCAACCTCCAGAGCACAAACCTCCTCACAGCCCCCCCTAGTCCCTAGTCCCTATGTACCTGTGGAGATTTGAGAGGATTTTGCTGTTTTGATCTGGGAGCTATTTCCATATAGATTGCACCTGTCGAATCTGCTCAGATCTCCACAAGTGCATAGGGCGTAGGTTCTAGGGGTCGATTTGGGATTAGGCCACAGTGTCCATTTCATCATTTCATCCAATCCCCACCCTCAAGCCTCCAGTCATCAGCCCCCAGTCCCTACCCTTACACCCTCAGCCTTAGAAAGTCAGTACTGAATCTCAAATCGACCCTATACCCTAGACACTTTTGTAGATCTGAAAAGATTGGACAGGTATAAGCAATGAAGTGGACATTCTAACCAGTCTATCAGAAGGCAGGGTGAAGCAAATGTAATATTGTTAATACCAATCCAATAGGCGTGTATAGGGGTTAGAGGGTATAAGGGTTTATTTGGGATTTCAGCACAACTCTCAGCAACAACAACTCTTAGCACAAACCTACGTCTAATTTATTGTCAAATCTACATCTAATCGCTAGTCCCCAGACCACAACCCTCCAATACCCCAGCACCCACACAGCACTTAGCCTCCAGCCCCGCCCCCAGCCCCCCGCCCCCAGCCCCCTAACCACAAACTCGATGAAATCGTCATATGAAATTGATCACAACACAGTTCATCAACGTCCTCCTCAGATGACGACGCCTTGCTTTTCACCACGGTCATTCAATAAGTGTTCCTCTTTTCTCTTTGTCTTTAATATTTATTTTCTACAATGTTCTTTTCATGGTTTGTGAAATGTGAAAATCAGGGTTCCTCCCCCAAACAGACAAGACAACTAAAAGAATCACCTGAAAATCGCTGTGTATGGGAAACCACTTTTGGGTTGAAATATTTTGTGGTTGTAAACTGAAGAAAAGTCATGCCAGGTTATCAAAGATGATGTTTTCTCATCATCCGCCACCATGAGAAAACAAAATCTCCTGGAGTCTCCTGGAAAAATCCCCATTGCTACTGTACGTCTCCGTTTGGTTTTCCTGTGTAACTTTTCTTCAAGTGTTGATGTTGAGTTAGGATTGGTCTTTTTGTTCCTTTTCTCTGCTGTTATCTGTAGGGCCAGGAGTTATGCCTGACCATGTTACCTGACCAAGACAAACTCTGGTCCCTAGTTATAGGTTATTATAGGCTATAACGTGTCCAGAGTTGTTCCTGTTGTCTGTCTCTCTGTACCTCCCTCTGCCTGCCTGCCCGCCTGCCTGTTGTGCTCTTAAGTGTTACCCCAAACACATATTTTTAAACTGTAAGGAACTGATTTTACAACTCTGAATGTCCTTCTCTCTCTGTGTTTACATGGTCTGGTCTTTCGGTGACGTAAAGACTCCTCTAAGGACTGTACCACTGTTCTGTGTCAGACAGGGGTGAATGCCTTGACCCACTTGGACCGTTTAAGTCCTTTTAAAATTGTCTGTATTGCACTGAAGCTTTAGACTCGGAACGCGCACCTATGGACAAGCACATACTGTATGTTTTCTAGCTTTCTCCTCGAGCATTGCACTTTCTATATCCTTCACGATGAGAAGAAATACCTATATCATGTCTGTAAAGTTATCGCTATGGTGAATATATAGATTGATATGGACCACGATATGTACTGTATGCGATGAAACAGTTTGTGCGCCATGTAACGTTAGACCACCATTGTAGATTGTCTCAAAATTATAGACAATAAAGGCACACTCTGTCACCTTTCTTTCCCCGGTGGTAGCACCACAAAGTACTTACACACAAACCAAACTAAAATTGTTTGATTCACATCAATCAAGCTCTTCTTTTTCTTTGTAATTTGCACTTGCAAAGACTCTCAACCCTCCAAAACAAACAAGTGTTATCTAAGGCCGCACAGGTGACCAGAAATAGAAGCAATGAAGTGTGCCTTTAATGAGATATGCCTGGCTAGTATCATGTCTGAAGTCTGATAACCCTGGGCTTATTTAGGAAGTGCAGCATTGCTCTGACCTGACCTTCTAAGTAACACATCTCTACATCCTGATGGTTGGTTTTAAACTGACAATAGCCCCTCTCTCTCTCTCTCTCTCTGCTGAGAATGACATTTATCAGAGCCCTAAAATAAGTATTATGTACTGTGTATATATAGCTCTGGAGTTTATATGTTCACCATTCAACAGAACGAATAACTCCAGAATGATTGAACAACAACGCCATATCTGAATCATCATCATGTATGGTCATTTTTATTTTATTTAAAAAGCCACATTCCCTCTACCCAAAAGTCTGGATTGGGTATTTCTACCAAAATACACTTAAACATTCTCAATCGTCTTATTTCGCTAAGTATAACCCTTTCTGGACCAACTACACTAACTAAACAAGAAGGGGAAATATAGGACCATGTCCAAAGGTGTCTAAAGGTAATACTCTGTGTTGATATTGCTAGTGAAAATGGAAAACCCTGTTTGCATGGTTTCTTTTAAAAAGACTGTAGCCATGGATTTGATTGTGAGAGAGAAAAAAACGCTAGATATTTTGTAGGAGGCAGCATAAGAAATGGAAAAACCTTCAATTTGGAAGAGGATTGTTCTAAAGCTCAACCCTTCTGTTCTGTAATAGCCTGCTGCTTTCTTAAGGTGTCTGTCTGATGGTCGACAGGTGTGTGTGTGTGTGTGTCCGTCCCATTTGGGACAAAGCCACTGTGTCATGATTGAGATGACACTTTCCCAACACTATAGCTGAACTAAATGTCCATCTCCACTGTTAGCTCTCTCTCTGCTTTACTTAACCAGCTCTGAAACCACTCTGTTCAGTATCACTTCACCACAAAGTTAGTCAATGGACACTGGCTGTTCATACTTTATGACGTCCTTTTTCGTCTTTTATTTTTTTTTGTAACATAATCTATACAAAAGGTGTTTTATGGATGTTATAAATGAATATATTAATATGTACTGTATATTGCGTAAATAAATGAAAAGCAAATACTGAGCCATCTTTGATGTAATTGCCTCTTGATATTGTTTTAGAAATTGTTTAAAAACATTTAACGTTTGCCTTTTTAGTTTTTCTTTGTTCCTACCATACACAGCATAGCTACAGTATGTATCTATACACTCACCTTAGCAGGTTGGGATCAGTTCCATTCGAACGACCAACCCAGTGAATGAAAAACTTTTTAAAAACACCCTAAAAAATCCTAGGCCGTCATTGTAAATAAGAATTTGTTCTTAACTGACTTGCCTAGTTAAATAAAGTTAAACAAACAAACAAAAAAGCATTGAAAGTGATGGACAATGAATTCCTTTCCTGAATAGACTTGAGTGGAAATGGAATTGACTTTCAATTGAAATATACAAAATATATAAATAGCCCTCATAACAGAGGGCTCAGAGCCCTGCTACGATGTTAAATGTTCCACATAAAGAACAATTGACAAGCATACAACTGACCTGGTACAGTACAACATTGGTGGAAAATGTACATTTTCATCCTTTTAGTGGATTTCAGATTTTAAGACTCACCAAGTATATCATGTCTATAGACCAGTGATTCCCAAATGGCAGGTGAGGGCTGAATTATTTTGGGTTGTGGCTGGAACGAGTTCTATTTCTTCTTGCTTTATAGTCAATCATTTTGAGTCAGTAAAAATGAGTCACTATTCCTAAAGGTTTTGGTGGGTCATAAATGCTTGAGAACCACAGTTCTAAACAGCACAGTGCTGAGGGAAGCTTGATCAAATGTTCGCTCATATCCACACCTCAGGCACTCAGGTACTCTGTTTGGTGTATTTTCTCTATTTTCTTGGGAAACAACATTACCAGTGATGAGTACCACAGTATCATCTGTATGGACTTTCAAATACAGTGTAGCAAAAGTCATTCCCTAGTAGTTGTCATGGAATAATGCCAAAGCACTATACAGCATTTCCGTTCGTTCAATCATATCCAGACCTCCGTACTGCGTAGCTTGGATTCCCAGCCCTCCCCCTTGCTCTTCAGAACCTGTGTCTCTGCTCTCTGGAGCTCCTGGTTGTTGGGAAGCTGCAGCCCTGTCTCTATCCCAGCCTCAGGCTCCTTATTAAATGGGGGACAGTTCCCCGCACAGGTCCAGTCAGGCCGGTGGTCGACTACCAGATCCAAGGTCGGTAGCAACGTCGTACTGGTGACGTCCCTAAGCCCGAGAGAGGACGTCAGTGAGGGGCTGTCGGGAGCGAAAGTCTCAAAGGTTTCGTAACCCCCTTTCTCTACCCCATAATTACCCCTTGATCCGCCCTCCTTGAGCCTCACTGAGAGTTTGATCTTCTTCCATCCTAGATGATTAAGCTCCAGAAGGTTGAGGAGGATGCAGAAGACCCCCACGCAGAACATGAAGAGGAGGAAGATGGTTTTCTCCGTGGGCCGTGACACGTAGCAGTCCACGGGCTGCGTGCAGGGCGCGGCCTTGCACAAAAAGTGGACGGGCACGCAGAAGCCGAAGAGAAACGATTGAGCCATGACAAACCCCACCTCCAGCAGCGCCCGGAAACACACATGGAACACATAGTACTTGGAAAGGACGCCTCTGGTTCCTCCTCCACCTCCAGGACCCCCTGGCGCATCGTAGTGGCTATTCCTGTAGACGCGAGCCCTGGCCTGGGTTAGAGACACGGCGGTGGTGGCTGTGGTGGCTGTAGTGGTGGCAGCTCCCTTTAGGAGGCTATGACTCTGGGCAGTGATTCCCTCCAAGACATTGGCCAAGCTGTGACCTAAGTGCCGGTGCGAACGAATGGAGCAGCTATCCGAGTCGCAGCTCCGGTTGAATGCCTCTCGACCTCCATCCTTCCCCCCGTCTCGAGGCAAGTCCCTTGGGTGAACCCCCTGGCCCAGCCCCCCGTGTCCCTGCGGCAGCTTCGACAGATTATGCCACGTATATATGATAAAACAGAGAGATGGAGTCGAGACACTGATGATGTGGAAGACCCAGAAGCGCGGCTGTGAGATGGGGGCGAAGGCGTCATAGCAGACAGTGGCGCAGCCCGGCTGCAGGGTGTTGCACACAAACATCTCCTGCTCGTCGGCGTACACGTCCTCAATCGCCACGGCAATGATGAGGAGGCGAAAGATCACCATGACGGTGAGCCAGAGGCGTCCAATCATGGTGGAGTGCTGGTGGACGGCGTCCAGGAGACGTTTGAGGAGCGTCCACTCCGTCATGATGGCTGCCGATGGCCGTCTTCCTCTCTGAAAGACAAGATGGCTCCAATACAGTGTCAGTCTGGGCAGTACCAGTTCAAGACACCTCCACCCCTGGATTCAATGTGGGCAGGTTCTAGAGATCCACACTAGTCCTGGATAGCTTGCCTGGAACACAGCGGTCTAGGAACACAGCGGTCTAGGAACACAGCGGTCTAGGAACACAGCGGTCTAGGAACACAGCGGTCTAGGAACACAGCGGTCTAGGAACACAGCGGTTTCATCCACACCTCCATGCTCTTCCTTGGTTTTAGATCAGATATAGCCCTGGATCCGCTCTTCCACTGGATGCACTGACATACAGCACTCTGACTGCTGGTGTCCTGCTGCCTCGGGGAAGAAGGACGAGCTGCCTGGTGTAGCCTACAGCGGCATGTAAAGCGCCTTGAGCACTGGAAAAGCGTTATACAAATCCAATCAATTATAGTGTAGGCAGATCCAGTTCTCCTCTCTGTCAGTCCTGGATGTACAGGGAACAGGTGCTGTAGATCCACTGAAGCCCTGGATAGCTTGCCTGGAACACACAGCGGTCAAAGAAGGGCAACACCTCCCCTCATCCAGCCTCATTTGTTGTAGATGTAATATAGCCCTGGATCCTTTCTTCCCCTGGCTGTACTGGCAACTCCAACACTCCTCTGGGTCCACTCCAACCCTGGCTCTCTTAGGAGGAAATACCTGAGGACTGTCACTCTGAGCTGGGGTTAATGGTACACCAGCCGTCCTGTAGTACAAGATTCTTAGGATATCCACTGGTTGTAGATCCACTGGAGTCCTGACTCCTCTGTAGATAGACAGGCAGGCACTCTCCTGTCTCCTGGCCCTGTCTCTGAACCAGAGAAGTGGCGTCATCTCTGCAAGTGAGCCATCCCATCCCGGGACTTCTTCAAAGATAAGGAACGGTTCTAAACACACACACACACACACACACACACAAATTCATGGACGTACACACAAAAACAGTCTCACACACACACACATTCATAGACGGACACAAAGACACACACATGCATTTGCACACACATGCACACACAATCACACACACACACCCTAGCCAGCTGGACGAACGGCCACTTGACACGACTCCCATGGTATGCCCTCTCCCTCTCTCTCTTGTCTTCAGGGTTCCATTTTAAACCCCCTTCTAAGAGACTCTTCCTACTTTAGAGAGCTCACTGATAGTGCTGGCTGATATACATTCTTTATAGATTACTCTGCAGCCTGAAGATACAGCAATGAGCAATGAGCTTGTCCATTAATGGACATTAACTTATAAATGTTACCCTGATTCAGAATCCAAACATAGGTATTATATAAATGTTACCCTGATTCAGAATCCAAACAGAGGTATTTTATAAATGTTACCCTGATTCAGAATCCAAACAGAGGTATTTTATAAATGTTACCCTGATTCAGAATCCAAACAGAGGTATTTTATAAATGTTACCCTGATTCAGAATCCAAACATAGGTATTTTATAAATGTTACCCTGATTCAGAATCCAAACAGAGGTATTTTATAAATGTTACCCTGATTCAGAATCCAAACATAGGTATTTTATAAATGTTACCCTGTGTCAAGAGGTGAGGTGTATGGAGGGTGGAAGTCAGGCGCAGGACACCGAGGCTCAGTCCAACAGAGTTTACTCAAATAATCCAACAAGGAAACGGTAAACAACCTGCCTCGAAAAACACAGAGGCGAGCATTACGCAAAAAGCGTAAAACACTAAAACAGAAAACAAGAAACGAAACACGCAGCACTACGACAGGCGAACAACAACACACAATCCTACTAAGCAAACAGACAGAACTTATAGGACAGGTGATCAATAAACAATTGGACACAGGTGTGACAGACAGACAAAAGCAATCACACACAGAACAAAGATCGGTGGCAGCTAGTACTCCGGGGACGGCGACCGCCGACGCCTGCTCGTACAAGGAGGAGGAGCAGCCTCGGCAGAATCCGTGACAGTACCCCCCTTGACGCGCGGCTCCAGCCGTGCACCGACCCCGGCCTCGGGGACGGCCAGGAGGACGCGGACCCGGGCGCGTGGGATGCCCACGGTGGAACTCAGTCAGGAGGGATGGATCGAGGATGTCCCTCCTGGGCACCCAGGACCGTTCCTCCGGACCGTACCCCTCCCACTCCACGAGATACTGGAGACCACTCCTCCGGCGCCTCGAGTCCAATATAGTCCGGACCCTGTACGCCGGTGCCCCCTCGATGTCCAAAGGGGGTGGAGGGGTCTCTCCTATCTCCTCCTCTTGGAGTGGACCAGCTACCACCGGCCTGAGAAGAGACACATGGAACGAGGGGTTAATATTTTTGTACTCAATAGGCAGTTGTAATCTGTAACACACCTCGTTCAATCTTCTCAGGACTTTGAAGGGCCCCACAAACCGCCGACCCAGCTTCCGGCAGGGCAGGCGGAGGGGCAGGTTTCGAGTCGAGAGCCAGACTCGATCTCCCGGTGCGTACACCGGCCCCTCACTGCGGTGGCGATCGGCGCTCGCCTTCTGTTGACGGATGGCACGCTGCAGATGGACATGGGCAGCGTCCCACGTCTCTTCTGAGCGCCGAATCCACTCGTCCACCGCAGGGGCCTCGGTCTGGCTCTCGTGCCACGGTGCCAGGACCGGCTGATATCCTAAAATACACTGGAAAGGTGTTAATCCGGTGGAGGAGTGGCGGAGAGAGTTCCGGGCCATCTCTGCCCAGGGGATATACCTCGACCACTCCTCCGGCCGGTCCCGGCAATAGGACCTCAAAACCTACCCACATCCTGGTTAACACGTTCAACCTGCCCATTGCTCTCTGGGTGGTACCCCGAGGTAAGGCTAACCGAGACCCCCAGGCGTTCCATAAAAGCCCCCCAGACTCTGGAGGTGAACTGGGGACCTCGGTCGGACACAATATCCTCGGGGACCCCATAGTGCCGGAACACGTGGGTAAAGAGGGCCTCGGCGGTCTGTAGGGCAGTAGGGAGACCCGGCAGTGGGAGGAGACGACAGGCCTTAGAAAACCGATCCACAACGACCAAAATGGTAGTATTACCCTGGGAAGGGGGTAGATCGGTCACAAAATCTACAGATAGGTGGGACCATGGTCGTTGTGGAACGGGCAGAGGATGTAACTTACCCCTGGGCAAATGTCTAGGTGCCTTACACTGGGCACACACCGAGCAGGAGGAGACATAAACCCTCACATCCCTGGCTAACGTTGGCCACCAGTATTTCACGCTAAGGCAGTGCACCGTCCCACCAATACCAGGATGTCCAGAGGAGGGTGATGTATGAGCCCACGAAATAAGCCGATCACGAACCTCGAGCGGAACGTACGTCCGCCCCACAGGACACTCGGGGGAGTAGGGTCGGTACGCAGCGCCCGCTCGATTTCCGCATCGACCTCCCATACTACCGGAGCCACCAGACAAGACTTCGGCAGTATGGAAGTAGGCTCAATGGACCTCTCCTCCGTGTCATACTGTCGGGACAGTGCGTCTGCCTTACCGTTCTGGGACCCAGGGATGTATGTGATCTTAAACACAAACCGGGTTAGGAACATGTTCCACCTAGCCTGACGAGGGTTCAATCTCCTAGCTGCCCGGATGTACTCCAGGTTGCGGTGATCAGTCAGAATGAGAAAAGGGTGTTGAGCCCCCTCAAGCCAATGCCTCCACACCTTTAGGGCCTGGACTACAGCTAACAGCTCCCTGTCCCCAACGTCATAATTGCGCTCCGCCGAGCTGAGCTTCTTGGAGTAGAACGCACAGGGGCGGAGCTTAGGTGGCGTGCCGGACCGTTGTGACAGGACTGCCCCAATACCGGTCTCGGACGCGTCCACCTCTACTTGGAAAGGCAAAGAGGGATCCGGATGTGCCAGCACCGGGGCGAAGCGAACAGGTTCTTCAGCTTGACAAATGCCCTGTCCGCCTCAGCTGACCACCGCAAGCGCACCCGACCCCCCTTTAGCAGGGACGTAATGGGAACTGCAACCTGTCCAAAAACCCCGGATAAACCTCCGGTAGTAATTAGCAAAACCCAAGAACCGCTGCACCTCTTTTACGGTGGTTGGAGTTTGCCAATTACGCACAGCTGATACCCGATCTACCTCTATCTCCACGCCAGACGCGGACAACCGATAACCCAAAAAGGAGACGGACTCCTGGAAGAACAGGCATTTCTCTGCCTTGACATACAAGTCATGCTCCAACAGTCGTCTCAATACTCGGGCGCACCTGGGCTACATGCTCGGCTCGTGTAGAAGAATACACTAGAATGTCGTCAATGTACACCACTACACCCTGCCCATGCATGTCCCGGAAAATCTCATCAACAAAGGATTGGAAGACTGAAGGAGCATTCATTAACCCATACGGCATGACGAGATACTCGTAATGACCCGAGGTGGTGCTAAATGCTGTTTTCCATTCATCCCCCCTTAATGCGCACCAAATTATGCGCGCTCCTGAGATCCAACTTTGTGAAGAAACGCGCTCCGGCGTAATGACTCCGTCATCGTCGCAATCAGTGGAAGTGGGTAACTGTATTTTACTGTGATCTGATTGAGACTACGGTAATCAATACACGGCGCAATCCCCCGTCCTTCTTCTTCACAAAGAAGAAACTCGAGGAAACCGGAGAAGTAGAGGGCCGTATGTATCCCTGTGCCAAGGACTCGGCTATGTAAGTCTCCATAGCCGCAGTCTCCTCTTGAGACAGGGGATACACACGACTCCTGGGAAAAGCTGCTCCGGTCTGGAGATTTATCGCACAGTCCACCTGTCTATGAGGAGGTAGCCGTGCTGCTCTCGATTTGCTAAACGCTAGTGCTAAATCCTCATACTGGGGGAATGCGCAGTGCGGGCACTTGGTTCGGACTCTCTACCGAGGTCGCCCCTATGGAAACACCTAGACATCTCCCTACACACTGGGCAGACCACTCCATAAGAGCCCTCTGTTGCCACGCTATGGTAGGATCGTGGGTGCTTAACCAGGGAAGCCCCAACACCACTGGGTACGCAGGAGAGTCAATCAGATAGAACTGAATGATTTCCTCATGACCCCCCTGCGTAGTCATCGTCAGCGGTGCCGTGACATCCCTGATTAGACCCGACCCCAACGGCCGGCTGTCTAACGCATGGACAGGGAATGGAACTTCTACCGGCCGAAGGGGAATTCCTAACCTAGCACAAAATGCCCGATCAATAAAGTTCCCAGCTGCGCCTGAATCTACTAGCGCCTTATGCTGGGAATGAGGTGCCACCTGTGGAAAACGCACAGGAATGCTCATGTGACCAACAGAGAGCTCTGGGTAAGTGGGGCGCCTACTCACCTGAAATGACTCCCCAGTGCGTGACCTGTTGTCCCCTCTCTCAGAAGACCCTCCCCAGCACCTGGCCGCGGTGTGTCCTCCACGGCCACAGTTGGTGCAGGGATTGGCCCTCCTCGGGTTCTCCCTCCTCCTCTCTCTAGCGCCAGCACCCCGAGCTCCATAGGAATTGGCTCAGAGGTGCTGGAGGATGGAATGGACGACCCCCACTCGGGACGTCCGCGGGCGGCCAGCAGGGTGTCAAGCCTGATGGAGATGTCCACCAGCTGGTCGAAGCATAGGTTGGTGTCCCTGCAGGCCAGCTCACGACGAACGTCCTCTCGCAGGCTACACCGATACTGGTCGATGAGGGCCCTCTCATTCCATCCCGCATCCGCAGCTAACGTCCGGAACTCCAGTGCGAACTCCTGTGCGCTCCTCTTCTCCTGTCGGAGGTAGAACAGACGCTCCCCCGCCGCCTTCCCTTCAGGTGGGTGATCGAAGACTGCCCGGAAGCGGCGGGAGAACTCAGCGTAGGTGATGGTAGCTGCGTCTATTCTCCTCCATTCGGCGTTGGCCCATTCCAACGCCTTACCGGATAGACAGGAGATGAGGGCGGCGACGCTCTCGTATCCCGAGGGCGCCGGGTGTATAGTAGCCAGGTATAGTTCTATCTGCAGGAGGAAACCCTGACACCCGGCTGCAGAACCGTCATATGCCCTCGGGAGCGAGAGCCGAATGCCACTGGGTTCCGGTGCTGAGAGAGGAGGACTGGTCGTTGGTGATGGGATCGTGGGTGATGGCGTGGGCACTTCCCTCGTCACCAAGCGACTCATCTTGTTGGACACCTCGTCAAGGGCGGCCTCAAGTTGCTGGAACAAGCTGTCTTGATAATGTAACTGCTCCTCCAGCAACCTGGGTGCCGCCACTGCTCCTGCTGACTCCATGATGGTGTGTTGTTCTGTCAAGAGGTGAGGTGTAT